>NW_019102171.1:83471-377887 GCF_001856785.1 Myzus persicae | reverse complement strand
TTCACTTTTTTCCTTAATTTTTTGTTTGTTTTTCCTGCCGCTTTTGAAAACTATTGAGAATTTTTTACTTTTGAGCCATCAAAGTACTGATACTATTCACATTTCTACCAGAAAAGATGCTTGTTGAAAAAAATCTAAGCACTTTTACTCTCCCAAAATAACGCGATGAGAGAAACAAAAAAAATAAAAAATAAATTGTAAAATCAATACATTCATCGCTCCGCTCGGATTCTAAAAGAAGTTAAAAAGTTCAAATTTACGTAACTTTAATTTTTAAACTCGTATACACCCAAGTTTGAATAACTACAAAATTTTAGAATATTTGAACGCCTGTGTCTATATTTATTTCATTACTATTTACTATATTATATAAAGATACCTATACTAGTATAAAAGTATATTTTTCATAATCACTCGTACGGGGTGATTACTTTTTAGGATAGTGAGTTTACCACTCTGTGAACATTGTTGTTTTTTGGAGACAATTATAATATAATGAAATATTAATATATTATAGTAGAACAATGAAATATATATAGCACTAAATTAATAGTGTCCTGAAACAGCTAACTTTGAATTTAAAAAAAATTATAGGTTAAAAATTAAAATTGTGTCTTATGAGTAATCACTTATAACGGGTATTTCTAAATTAAACCGTATAATGAATGTCTATTTCAAGTACTTAAAAATAGGTTATAATTATAAAATTACCCTACGATCAGGGAGCAGAAAAATGACGACGACGACGAGCTGCGTTTGTATATTATTTGATCTCTCGTATTTTATGCATTTGCTTTCAGAAATAAAATAATATGTGTGTACATAGGGGTAGCATATTTTTGGTGAAATTAAATTTTTATTTAAAAAATAAATTTAAGCACCAAAAAAGTGTGAAACTAAAATTAATTACTTTAAACATCGACGCTTTCGGGCTTCGGCAGAATTCCTAATATTGTGTGTGCACTGCGGAATAAATCAGATATACGACTGAAGTTAAGTCTGAAAATATTGAGATTTATTATGAAAAAAAACCGTACTGTTCTCTTCATGTTTCTTGTTTATGTCTGCAGCTTTGCTAACTGAAATTTTAGATCGATTGCGTCTTTGCAACTACTTTGACAATCGCCACGGATTGCATTATAATTTATACAACGTCAATATGATAAAACCATAGATATATTATAGTATATTACAAAATTGTATATCAAGGAGGTCCGTGCTTGAGATTTGATCATTAAGATAATAAAATAAGGTATAACAATAACCAAAATAGTTTATAATTTTAAAATTTAAATTACAACAATATAATATAAAGTACCTATTATTTTAATTTTTAATTTAATAATTAATTAAGGTGGTGTTTAAATATTCGAAGCACAAGCAAATTTTTTTATGAGTTATGAAATAAAAATCTTATTGTAAATAAATGTGATTACTACTTTTTAGATTTAACAGAGAGGTATTCAGTGCCCAATGCATCACATTTACCGTACATCGACTATACCAACTACAGTTTGTAAAATTCCAAGTTAGATCTTTTCTCTGAATACTGCCGAGCACGAAATTAATAATTAATATATTTTGTATTAATTTTGAGTGCATTGGTTAGGTACATTTTAAGCTATTCGAGATTATTTAAAATTTAAAATGTCCTTATTTAATTTCCGATAGATATTCAATAATCAGCAGAGCGACTTTCTTAGCTTTATAAAATAATTTGATGTTTGATGTACGACGGCGTCACTTTAATTCGCGGTTCGGCCACAAGCAGATGGCATAGTAATATTCATATATTTCTCAACATTTATACAAACTAAAAATAAAAATTATTGCATTTTGCGGGACATAAGAACTCCCGTGTACCGTACTACTGTAGTATGACTAGTATGTAGAACACTATTTATATCTATTTAATTGTATAAATATGTTATTATTATGCGAGCTGGATATGCCGTCGTCGTTTGTGCTATAATCGTATTTTTTTGTGTTGCGCGCTCGGGAACAAAAAATATGCCCCTACTTTACCCAGGTAGCAAATTTTCTGGGACAATAAATTTTAATTTTGAGATTAAAAAGTAAAATATGTAAGCCCCAAAAGAATAGGTAATCAAACTTACGTATACATCGACTCTTCGGGTAATATATAGCTGCAAGGCCATATCTTGAGTGCAGACGCCATATCGAGGAACTTCTTTCTTCATCTAAACCCGAATTGAAAACATCGAGATTTTTTATAAAAATTACTTGAGTAGAATGAAATATGTGAATAAATGCTTATTGTTGCCTTACACATTTCTCTTTCGTTCAATGAAATTATTAGAATTGCGAATCGTCTCCGACGAGTGACGACGATCGGCTTTTGCCATAGATGATAGATATTATAATATAATATGTTGTTATCAGTTTTCGAGTTTATGAATTCTTTGGATGACACGATACATTTTTTATTTCAGATTCCGAAACATAATATTATTCGAAGTGTTTAAATCTATATAATTCAGAACACGGAACTCTGCGAATAAGCCATTTAGATACACTACTGTCGCGAGTCAATTTTTTTGTCCGGCATCTCACAATATTGTTTTTAGTCTTAACGGTTAAACTTTAACTTAATATAAAACTCTAGAAGTGTCAAGATATGAAAAAACTTCAAAATTAGGCTTTGAAATTTACAGAAGTAATAAAAAAATGAATACTTTAATCGTGAATATAATATTCTTTCTGGGCTCGGCATTAATATGTTATCAAACAATATTATTCTATAATTGTGTGCAGTATTTGATAAAAATTGTGGGATTATATTTCTACACTATAGTGAATAAATAATGTAATATATGTATACAGCCGTGTAGGTACCTAACTAAGGCTTTCACATAAAGGTAAATGACGGGGGAAAAACCTTATGACCAAGATTCGGGACTTATAGCATTTGCATACTTTTCTTATTTATTGTAAAATGTAGCAGAGTGCGAAATAAATTCATACCAAATCTAAAATTTGAATGTGCATATTTTGCATAGTTCATACATTTTGCCGGAAACCGCTTATTTTTACGTTATTTTGCTTAATTTGCATGGTTTGGAAAATTTTTCGAAATTTCAACTTCACTAATTTCACCCCATCTAAAAAAGAAAATAGTAATGCAGCTTACTCGCAGTCTTATGTACCTATTTGCTATATACAACTCACAACTCCTTATAATTTTCGTGGTTTGAAAGTGTGCCATCCGCCGTTGAAAAACGACTGTGTTTCAACTGTGCAACGTCGAAAACTATACCAAGTCCAACAATAATTTTAAAATCATTATTTAGCAATCTCAATGATTTGGAGTTTAGTTTGAAAGAATACAGTGAAGTAAAAAACTAAGTGCACAGAACTAAACTGTTTGGGATTTTTAAATGTAAAGAGAATTCTAGTAAATCATTTATTTATTGAAACAGTTTAAATTACTGAATATCAAGAGTACTCTCATTGGCTGACTTGCAGTGTAGTCTGGCAATTGACAATAACAGGTTTTGTATATAAATATTTCAAAATAATATATTATTTAATTAATTGTTTTAAATAATTTTTTGATATATATTATCCGGAGCAGTTTTTTATGGACATGATCATTATATAACGTATGAAAGCCGTGTAAATAGATGGAAAGTGCGCAAAGATTTGGCAAAAAAATTAAATGTACCCCTATTTCAACAAAAATAAAACCACATGTAATTTTATATGTGAAAGAGTAAAAAAAAAGACATGTACATTGGTACAAAAGTCAACTATAGCAATAAGAGATCCTTTTTTTTTAATTAAACAAAAATATAAAAAGGTTATAATTTATTATTTTAAAATTTATATTAAGCGTTTGTTACAAGATAAATAAAAGTAATAAGAATTAATAATTAATTAAATCAATTTTATTTTTTTCAATTTTCCTTTTATACCAATAATTCTGTTATAGTGACATGACTCCAGGACCCGGCACCAAAATGGGGTGTAGCGTGAAGTTTCCCCCCCATCTTATATTTTTCATACCTTGTGGGTAATTTATGTTTGCAAATTATTTGCAAATTATTGGTAGTATCTTGCCCGGATTTGTTCTTACCTAATACCCTACGTTAATTGTCTAACGCCTAAACGTACGGGACACCTACTCAGAAGATTCCATGTTCACCAATTTGAGCATTTAAGCCATTTGTATTCAGCAGTGAATACTACATTAAACATTGTTTAACCGATGAAATCCGTAGGATTTGGCCATTATTATTATTGCATATAGTTAACAAAATAGATGTAAATATCATGCTATTGAATGCAAATACATAACAATTTCTGTTGTTGTAAAAAAAACTAAAATATTTGTATTAAATAGGTACACTATAATTACATTGGCATAATTATCCTATATGGTCCTGCATTAAATAAATAGTTCATTCATTTAACATATATTTATGTGAAACCATACAATTAAGATATAGCCATATAGGTATATGAATATATTAGCAATATACAATTTAACGTTACTCATCCAATTTAGAGTTTATCAATTATGAAATACAATATTATATCACAACATTGAGCATTACTGGTCAGGTTAAAATATTGTCTTTTATTTATTATTATGTATTTTTGAGTAAATGTATTTAAATCTAACCGCAGATTGGTGTTTAACTTAATTGTTATATGTATATTATAATAGACAGTTTATGTGAAAACAAATAGCAGGGTACATCATTGACATTTGTTTGATCTATTCAATTATCTATTCATATGGCCGTCGATGAACTTTTCTGTAACTATTTCACATTACATAGTTGCAGAATTATTTGTAGGTATTTATTTGCACGAAACTGAGAAAAATCATGCTGATTTAAAATATATGAATGATATCTTAGTTATTTATTAACAAGATTATGAAATTAAAATGTACCAATATGTTATTGATATTGTGGAAAAAAAGAGAATGATTAATTAATTTTTTTTTTATTTATGTGAAGTGTGTTAATATGTATTTTAAAACTTTGATTTATCGAATATTGTAGGTTTAGGTGCAGGGGAGTGTGGGTGGCTCTGTCCCCCACAACTCTGTGATGCATTCACAGATTTAGCATCCTGCGATTTAGAGGTCTAGTTGCGCCATTGCATATAAATAACTTAGAAAACGATAGTTTCGTTGAAGAACCTATTGGGGCCAGATACTGAACAAAATTTAGAAACTGCAGTTGAACAAGAAGTGATTTCACAAACAATGGTTACTGAAGATGCAGAAAATGAAAAATCTAGTAATGAACCATTATTTAAAAAACCAAGAACAAACCGAAAAATGTTACCCAGTAAAAGAGTGGTGGAACCGGTGTTGGTTGGAATTTCTAAAGACAAGAATTCAACCAAAAAAAATTAATGAGGGATACACCTGAACTTTCTTTTTTTTTAAAAGTATTATCCCAGATTTTTTAAAATTAAATGATAAAAATCAATGTCAATTCAAAAAAATTGTATTAAATACCATTGATTAGCTTCTCAACAACCAAGAAACGTCGAATGAAATGCCAAGATACAATAATGCACCACATTCTAATATTATACCTCATTTATCATTTACATGCAAATCATTGACCGCACCAATTTAATGCAGTTCAGTACATTGCGAGTTTTCCAGATTTCTCCTCGTCGGATAGTTCAAGTTCCTATATTTTGCATTGATACAGTTGATTTTTCATTATAATAAATTATCATTTTTATATTGTTAAAAATTAAGTATAATTAAGTATAACCTTATTAAGTGTTAACTCGTTTTATTATAATAATATTATAACTATAAAAAGTAATACGTTCAAGAGAATTCGCAAGTCTAAAAATATTATTTTTATTCTACCTGCTATTTTAAATTCTGAGTGGAGCGAAAAAATGAAAATGTAAAAAAAGTTGGACAAGGGGGTACCGCTCTGCTGTTCAGTATAGTTGTCAAGCATGTCGTTGTAATGGATATGTTATAATTGAATTCAATGATAAATCATTGTATAAGATAAACGAAAATTTTTTTTTAAACACATCATTGTAAAATCATACATTATTTCGCTATGCTCCGCTCAGAATCTAATATCTAATTATTTAGAATTTGTTATTAACTTACCTCAACGTCACCTATAATGTCTATTCTGGAGTGATACTTTTTCTGAAATTAATATCAGGTTTTCGAATTTCATCGTTAAGTATTTCTAGAATATAATCAAACGTGTCGGTACTCATTCGTGTAAAATTTCTAAATTTACTTTCGTCATTTCGAAGTTCATGAATAAAACATTTAATTGTATTATTTTCAGTTCGTTTCAAGTTCAAAGGATGAACCCAAAGTTTTTTTTTATTTTCTTCCTGTTCACTTTCTCTTAATAGAAACCATAAAATAGGAATACCAACGTCCTCCTCGTCGGACGACATTTTGAGGACTACTTGATATACTTTGATTTGACTTACTATGTTTTATCTAGTGTGCGACAACAACGCTTTATTATGACTAAAGCAAAATGACTAAATATGACTTAGTCAATTTTGCTTTACCAGTGTGCGGTCACCCTAAATGCACTTTATAGAAGCAAATTGTTCTTAGTTGACTAAACGAAAATGACTAACACCGTTTAAAGTAATTTTGCTCTATTGGTGTGCGATTGGCCATAGAGTAATATTACTATACCTATTCTATATATATATATATATGAATCTAACATTCAGACGATCAAACGTTAATACTAAATACATATTCGTTTGTATAATATCATTGATATCAGTGCGTAATTGTAATTATTGATTACGTGAATACCTAATGTCCGTATCACGGCTGAAGTATAATATTTTGAAATACAAACTTGAAAATTTCGAGTTGGTAAGTCGAAATTCCAAGTTGTTGGGTTAAATTTTAGAATTTTTCATCTTCTTCCTAGAAATAAAATAATAAGCATACTATTTAATAAATATCTAATATTATACCTTACGATTCACAATATAAGAAATATAAGGGTGGCCTAATATTTTCTTTCTTCAAAATATTTCATTTCCTAGAATTTTACAACTATCTATATCAACGGGAGTCGGAGTGTTTGCGTGATTTCATTTTATGTTGATGATATAATTATTTAATTCAAGATGACTTACATTTAATGTAAGGTTATGCAAAAGTTATTTCACAACTGTCAAAAATTTTTTTTTTAACGTCACCAATTAAATAATCGTTATCAGGTGATAATTTGAGCTTTTTGAAATTTAAGTTCTTAATGAAACTCATTCATATTGAAAATAGCTACGGTAGAACAGGATAAAGAAAAAAAAGTACCATTAATCCAAAAGGATAAAATACCTACTAAAATTCAAATTATTCGTTAAAATATTTTGAGTTTGATGAGACCTTAAGCTATATCGCTATAATTAATATCAACAGTAAATTACTTAAGAAAACAAATTGAATTAACTTAAGTTCATTATTCACCATCATCAACAAGTGACAATCTTCAACAATATATTTTGGCTTCGCGCAATAAAGTTAACACCTAAATATTTCTAATTTTGATATATTATGTATCAGTGTAATCTACTAGTCTGTGTAGTGTGTATCATTACGTATAAATACATAATATCTATGTCTAAAATAAAAATAAATTGAGGGGCATATACAGGCTAACTGGTATCATATAAAAGCCGCAACAGCGTCCCCTAGAAAATGTACGAGGTCCCCGTATTATAATCTATAGTATTTGGTTCTAATAAGGAAAATGAGAAATGAGTAGACAGGTCATAGTAATCAGACAAACAGTAGTGTTCAACCATACCTACACATCATGGTAATAATAACAGCAAATACTATAGTAAGTTATATTAATTTCCATTTGAATTAAATTTACGATACACCTTTAAAATGGCTATTGGCTGTACTACAGTTTTGCAATGGAATCACACTGTGAATTTATCAAATCATCACGATCAACATTGCCTATCTAATATTATTGTACTGACAATTAGTATGATTTTACATAGCCTACATAGTCTGCTGCAGCTGGCTAACACAGTATTTTATTTGGTATTTTTAATAATAGTATGCGAATCGAACTCATAACTCATATTAGTCATTACTGATAATTGTATGGAATATCAGCATACTATAATGTTGTACCAACAAATGTAGGTACTAAAAATTATATTATGTAGTATAATATTACTTTCATAAAACAAAAAATAACATTTCAAATTTCATATTTTTTGACATGTCGAATAACTTTTACTGACGCAGAAGTGATTGTTCCGTTCGCTGTTTATATTTTTAACATATATAAAAACAAAGCAGTCAAACTAGCTATGCTGTTTTTTGTTATATGAGTTTTGTTTTTAGAAACTACAGTTCAAATACATTTTGTCCAAAATATGTTAAATGAATTGTAACAAAAATAAACTTTACGCTTAATAGGTACCTAGGTATATTGAATTATACATAAATGTCATAAATATAATACATGAAACTAAGTTGATATCTCGTTTGTAATTATTATCATAATAGGTACAATAAGTTTTATCTAGGTATTTAATTTCCGCGATTAATAATTGAATACATTTATATATTACGTAGTTGGTCTTTGAAAGTTTTAGTTACAACATTCGAAATTCCACCGCAAATAGATTAATCTACAATGCGCGGGTATATCAAGTATATATTTTGTCCTTTCCTGGTCGGGTTTCGTGACGATAGCACCGCCGCGCCGCCGATGTGTAATGGCCGATGCAGTCGATGAAAATAATTAATTCGCAAGTGAATAGAATATCGGTCAATTAATAAAATCATTTTATTTTTCGTAACGATCACTTTTAGTCACCGCGGCACTCTTTTTCAACGACCTAGTTCCTATCGTACACAGCCAGCCGCAGGTTATTCGGCTCCGGGTGCAGTTTTTTAAAAATATTCTTCGAAAATATTTGAACCTATGCGAAACAAATCAAAAATGGAAGAGTAACTTAAGTCATTCTCCGGTGCGTCCCTGCAGATCGGGTCACCGCGCCGAGGAGACGCGCAACGGCACGTTACTATTATGCAGTATTTGTAAATATCAATAATTATGTTTATGTAAGAACGTTACAATCCAGGTAAATAATATTAATTGTTCTTTTAGGCCGACCGGCAGCCCGTGGTACCCTCCCATTATTATTTATATTTACCAACGATGTTGTGTAATTAGTAATAATGTTGTTAACAAAATGTATGTGTTGTTTATTTTCTTTCTTGGTGAAGTTTTTGTGCCACGAGGCTTTTCTTCACATTACTGTAACTTTTCAATCAAATCATATTTAATATATTTTAACTATCATCTTACATACGTTTTATTATAATTATTTTACTGACTAGTATATTCTGCGATATAAGATAAAACCCAGGGTACTGCGACCTCGGTCTCTGGTTGGCGACTTTA
Organism: Myzus persicae; assembly: GCF_001856785.1. NCBI lineage: Eukaryota > Metazoa > Arthropoda > Insecta > Hemiptera > Aphididae > Myzus > Myzus persicae. Next base: position 368,450 of record NW_019102171.1, on the reverse strand, counting down.
CCAAATTGCCATGTTGTCACATAACACTCTACTAACCGGCCCGGACGTCGGATGTGGGAGATGTTACATGGTCATTTATTAAATAAATTTAAACTTATCCAAAACTACTTACCTCTCATAATCAATATCTTATAAATAACTTATAACCGTGTTTTTTCTATAGATGGACACATTTGTACAATACGAGTATACCACGGTGACCATATTATTTCCGGAAACATAATACATAATAAGTAGCATAAACGGTTATGTGCATGATATTATGGAGGAGCACCAGTTGCAATGTTCACATAAATAGGTAGTCCATAAACTTGTTCAAAAACAGTGCCTCAACAGTTAAGACGGTGTGTAGGTACATCGTGTGTAGCGTGTGTAAACAGCCAAACAGTACACATATCACCTACGTCGGTATACTATGTATAGTGCTGCTTGTCTGAGCAACTGTAAAATAATCGGAAAAGGAATAGGAATGATTCAGACGAAAATAAAATAGCCAAGGTATCCTGTACATTGTTATTTAAGTCAAAAAAGCTTCAATAGAAGCTACAACGAGTCACTAACAAAATGAGTAACTATGTATAATCCATATTTAATAATAAAGAAAATACTCTCGCGAGCAATACAATTATAACAACAAAATAGCGACTAAATAAGTCAACAAGTTTAATATTATTAATAATATTTTGATTTTTCGGGATCAACTTAATAGGTACCAAAATAAATTAATTTATGTAGCTTACAGTAAGGTTTAAAATTATAAATGTTAATGAGTTGTCAAAATATTGCTATAGTAATACAAATGATTATTGGGGAATGTTGGTGTTAGGCGTGTGTATTAGTTGCGTTAACATAATAATATTATTGGACCCAAAACATAGACCTAACAATTTGGAGAAAATAAATTAACGTAATAAACACTCGCCTTTCATTTCTAATAAAAAAAATATTAATATAAATTAATGAGATCTGTGATTAGTTACCACTTAACGCTAATTTTACAAAAGAAAAACAAATTAATTTAATAAACCAAATTAGGTACAGAAATTTGCAGATCTATGTGTTAAGTGTGAGTCAGATTTTTTTTCAATGTACAAAATGTTGAACCGATTTCATGTTGGTGGCACTCAAGATCATATGTTAGTTTATTATTGGTAGCCTGGAAAAAAAAATGTAATTCAAAATTTGTAATTTGTTTGTATTATAGAACAATAGAACATTGAACATTACTTTATCAGTGACATAACAATGGCATAATGCCACTTGGGACCGAACAATAACACAACACTAGGGATCACATACGACCACAAAAAAAAAAAATAATAATAATAATAAAAAAATGTCAAAATCGTTAAAGTATAATTTTTTGAAGTTCGCATTTTATTGTCGTTAATGATTTTTAAAAGGTGTACATTTATATTATTTATTAAAGCGAACTTCAGTTTTATGTATAAAAAAAGGTTGTACCAATATTACAGACAAGCCTCAAATATATGAGTCCAACATTTACGTTCAAAGGAACCCAATGACGTTATAATTTTTTTTTTCATTCGATTGTAAATAATTATGTGCAAATATAGAATATCGGTAAAAGTCAATCAATTATTTTATGTTTTTGGTTGAAAAAAAAATACAAATTATGGAAAATTCAAACGATTCCGTATAATATATTAAGTATATTAAAATTACTACTCCAAGCCCAGTTTTACTAAAAAAAAGGCGAATAAAAAGGTTTTTATAAGGGAGGCGTGAACTTTTTGGGAACCTATGTTTTAAATTAACTATATAATGACTGGAAAGTGGCGAGGGGATGAATAGGATGGGTCGATGGGGTCCAACCCATTCTCTAAACGTCCTAAAAGTTTGTTATTAGTGTTGTTGTCATAATAAATATAAAAATGATAAATTTAGTACTTCGATAAACAACGCAATATTGGCCGATTCAAGTCGTTCAAACAATTGAGAAATGTTACCATAAAAATAAAGAGCAAAACGGCGGAAGATTTTATAGAAGGTCGCTGGCCTTTATACGTAAGAATCTGCCACCCAGGGCCCCTATTTAATGCAGTCTGATTTTGGATATACTTAAGATTATATCGTACAAGGACGAATATTTTTTTGCTTTGTCAGTAGCGATCATAGCACACCCAGAGAGTCGTCAATTTATACACATTTTATGTAAACTTTCAAACGTATTAAATACCCAAAAGTATATAAATACTTGGATTGCTCGATAAATATGACGGAGTATTCACACTTCACGGTACCTATTTATTTTGTTTTTGTAATTATATTGATTTTCAAATAATTCAAAAAAATATCAATTGAAAATAATATCGTTACGTAAAGGACAAACAACTGATAAGGAGTGAGTATTAAATAAAAATGTTGTATGAATACAAAAATGTTTTGAGTGTATTCTTTTCTAATTTGTAAATTAGGTATTATAATAATTTTTTTTTTTTTTGTAAGTCTAGTTTAGAAAAAATATTTAACAAAATTATATATTAAACAATCAAAATGTATAAGTAAAGGTTCCATATCGATTAAATTAATTATTTAATCATTATTACATTTAAACGACACTCCTATACAATCACTAACATCCCACTTCCATTACGTCATCGGCATAACCTGTACGGCCCATAATTTTTCATCTTTTTATAACCAGGAGGACCATCGATCCTGGAGCGATGAGCAATGACGCGGCGGAGATAGAATCGTTTTTGGTGCGCACTATAATATTCTGTTTGGGCGAAGGAGCATTACAATAATTCAACATACCACCATACAAATGGGACAACTTTTTGGGCCGGGCACACTAAATTGTTTTGCCACTGGTATTTTAATGTTCAGATATAACACCACAGTAGTACTTTATACGGTTTTAACAAACGCACGGAGTTTTCAGCAATGTGACGATAGTTATACGAAATATTAATACACCCATAAACAGTGCTTGAATTAAAAAAAAAAAATAGCAGAGGGGTGCAGAAGTATAAAAAAAAATTGAGTACCCGAATATTTAAATTTCTTATTTATTGGGATATAATTAGAAGGGGTAAGTACTCTACAAAATATTTTTTTTTTAGAAAAGGGTACTCTGTCGACCTACAATTCAAGCACTGTCTATAATAGATGTAGAAATATTTTTTAATCAATATAGAGAGTAAAATAGAAACTGTGCAGACTTTAGGTAACAAAGTAAAAGATATATTTTTTTTAATATCACTCGAGCGCTTCAAAAAATCGTACAAAGCAAAAATTATTTGATTTGTAGGTGGTTGAATAAAGAAATCCAACTGTTGGTCGATGTATGCATACTCACATTTAAATTCTAATATACCCACGCTACAGGCACCCATTGCGGTGTTGTGTGCACTCGTTCCATTACCCTTTCCAACTCGTCGATGGTTTCTTCGATGTCTTCGTTAACGATAGTGATGTCAAACAAATGTTCATACGCCCGCTGTAGCAGTTCGGATTCGTTGGCGAGTTTTTCCAAACTTCCGTCGAACTGAAACGCAGGTATTTGTGTAATTATTATATTATATTAAATATCATGCGACAATATAATTTGGGATGAGTTCTTGAACTTAAACTATGAATTCTCAAACTTCCAGGAATAGATCGAAGTTCGTTAGAAAATGAATAAGTATTCAAAATTGAATACTTCGAAGTAGAACATTTCGGGCAGTTTGAAAAAATCAAGTTTGATATGGATATATAATTTTAAAAAAATACATATTAGAATACTATTTTTATTTACTATATATTTTCCCGTATGACCGTTATCGGTTTAAAATAAAAATGGATAACTAAATTAAATTTTAAGTACAAAATGTCAAGTAGAATTTAATTCAAGTTTGTGAAAATTGGAAGTTTAACCCATTCCAATAGTCGATATAGATTCAATTGGACGTCGATAAGTAATTATATGTATCTAAGCATAATAAATTCTCCAAGCTACGTGCGTTGAGAGGAGATGAGTGGACTGAAATGAGGTTTGGAAAAAATATAAGGAGGGCAATCTCTTATTTTATAGGCGAACACTTTTATCAATAATTTATGTCAGCGAACGAATTTTTCGAATCAATTCCATTTCACGACTTTTTCTCGTTATCGTCAGCAGGTAAACCCACCCGCCCACCCAACGCGGACAGTCCAGTCGACGGGTGGGACGCATACGCACACAATAATTTTTACTACCCAGGGGGCCCCTAAATGGTTCGACGCGGCTCTGCGAGTTGTAAATGGCTCGTATAAATTTCACTCTGCACTCACGTCGGTAAGCGATCGGTGCGGGGGAGCGGCGATGAACACGACCAGCGGCGCGAACTCGGCCGTCCGCAATATTTTCAGCGCCTGAGGTTCGACGTCCAGTATGGCGATCTTGCCCTCGTGGTGGATCTTCCTTATCGTGTCCAGCTTCGTGCCGTACATGGCATCGTCGTGGGTGCCTACTTAACAGTTCATGTTATCCACTCGTAGGAAAAGCATAACATTATCGATGAACAAAATAACTCCGGACAATATGATATAGTTCACGCGGGCATCTCAGATAACGCGTGTATATGTATAGTGCACGGGCGCATCACTATAATAAGAATAGCTACGACGTATAGGTCATATTTTTTGCGTTAAAACACGTCGTGTATCCGGATATTTCGAAAACTCAAACGAGCGTTCTAATATTTTCGAAACCTCCGGATACAAGATACCAAGCGTACACATATATCATAATATAAACTTCTATACATTGCCCGGCAGCTAATACGTGCATACATAATAATAATATATACATATATATACATATCATATAATAAGGATATCCATATTCTGGCTTACCATATTCCAAGTACTCGTGTGCATTTATGTCGGTCATCATTTCGTCATAAGTAACGAAATAGTAGGCTACCCCGTTTTCTTCGCCCGGTTTCAACGGTCTCGTCGTATCTAAACCGTAACGAATTATTAGTCACATTAATTAGAGCATATTATTATAAGCATTTAATAGTATCAACAATATTTTTCTCGTCATTTGCACCCTGTGCCCCAGCCTCTCCCTTCCCGCCATCAGTCCCGCCGACTTACGAGCCATTGGATAAGCATATTTGTCTGGATGTTTTTGAATGATCGTGTTTTTTATATGCCTTCGGCCGACACCGTGCGCGCCCAAAAGAACTAACGTTTTGCGTTGGAATGCTGAAATACAGAAATCGGTTAGTGAACGACTTTAAGGCGTGTCTAAGCATGTCATTTGTATAATACACTTACATGGTAGTTTGACTACTTCTTCGTAGGTGGCCAAGTCGATATGATCAAATACCGCATTGTGTTTGGCGAGATATTTTTCTTTTAATTTTTTCTTACGACCGAATATTGAGCAATTAACTACAACAAAATTCAAATAATTCTTAAAATATTGACAGATTATATACATCTAACCATCTTCTCCCAATGCTAAATAATTAATAATAGGTAGGTACACAAAAAAATGAGTACCTATATTAGGTACCTTTAATAATATCTATGATATAGTTATGCTTTAACAGTAATATAAACTATTGCTAAACACAATAAGCTCTAAAATACATCGAAAATTGTGACATATTATCTAAAAAGCAAAATCAATTAAATTACAAGAAGCAAAAACCTTACCGGTAGTACCGTCACACCCTTCGTGCGACGAGCAACTGGATTCTTTTGATACGGCAAAGTTATATAATAGAAACACACAAGCAACACATATTTTAGGAACGCACAAAAAAACCAAGTCACACGAAAAACCATGAAATCCATAAATAAAAATTTGTTATGTAATCATTTACCTTGTTCGTGTTTGGAATTTTCTAGAGCTTTACAGGTGATACGCCACTCTTGGAGTTCCGGCGACGGTATTAGGCCAGCTGAACCGGCTGAATTGTCTTTTCGGGCTTGCCACCAATGGTGGTCGTCTTTACTGATTATCTGAAGAAAAAAAAATGCCAGATAAAAATATTGTAATGTTGTCAGTCCATCGATCAGCGTAACACTAACGACTTACATACCTGCAATATGTCACCGATATTGAACGTTATGCCAGCCTGTGCGCATGGTATTAAGTCGTCTTGAAGGGGGTCGTAGCTGAACTGAGCCCGGACGAATATCTACGGAACACACATCGATACGGAAAGGGCGGTTGGATAAATTAATAAATAATAATGTTTTATCAATAAAATCAAAAATAGTTGGCTTTATTATAAATATATAAGTATAATAATAGATAATTGAAAAAGACATATTTAAAATAATAATAATCAATACATTTATAACTATTTTAGAGTACAGGGTATTTTTTTAGTAAAAAAAAAATGTTAGTAATTATATTTCTGTATTGTAAACTGAATAAACGATTATATGAAATTATGCAAGTAAAATATATTTTACGGCTAATGGAAACAATTACTTAACGACTTGATACGTCGTATCGTATATGCGTAATTTAAATTGAAACTCGTTCGAAAGTACCTAATTCAGTTTCTTAATCATATTAGGAGTAAAAATTGAAACTGCACTTGAGTAAATAAAAATAAATAAATATTAAAAAATTAGGGACCAGATATAAGAAAATCGGTTATCAACACGATGACTGTCATAAAGTATAGTTTGGTTTTGAAATAAATAAAACTAACTACATAATATATTAAAGTTCGAATAATAATGCAACGAAACTAATAGAAAGTATAAGCAATACTAGACTACATCACATTCTCATAACTTCTAACAAGATGATAAAATTCGTAGGTACTTACAATCACAGGTAATGGCTTTATCCTGAACAACTACGTATTAGCAATGGTTAAAAAAAAAAAACACACAACAATTTAAAAATAAATGGAAATAAGGTTAATTTTAATAAGCTACACAAACTGTAAACACAGTACGTTTGATATTAAAAGTTCTATTTCTGACGTAGGCCAAATTTTAAAAGAAAAAATATTAATGAATATATTAGGAATTCTTTACTTTTGTTTAACATATAATAATTATTGATAATAATGATAATGATAATAATAATAAGGTATAATATGTACTAAAAAGAAATATATCGATTGAATGTCTTCCGTATATTTAGATGACATTAATCGATGGATGGATGATTTTTTAATTTGGCCAACACCGGATAGAGTACACTTGGGCTTACTTGTACCTCGCACGGTGGTGGTGCACTCCTGTAGGACGGCACTATCTTAAAAGTGACGGATCCTCTAGCTTCCCTCTAAATAAACGAAACGAAACAACAAAGTCTGAATACAATATACCACAATAATATTTCGAGAACAATTATTAAACTATCAGTGAGGTGAATACAGGGGGATACGGAGTGTGCGGACGTGCGGTGATGGGGTCCCGCGGGTACAACGTGGGTTTTTTTTTGTTTTGCTTAATTCAATGAAAACTTTAAGGGAAAATAAAAAAATAATTAGGCTTTTATAACTGATACCTGCGCAGCGTATATAATATGTCGTCGACGGGAAGGTTATTCAGCGTTTTATATAAGCGAATTGCTTAAGTACGCCGCACCACGATGAAAGGTCACCCCCATCAGAGTATACAAACAACGGCCTTAATACAATGAGTAGCTTTTCACGATCCATAGGTACACTTTTTTAATTAATGAAATATTATGCCTCCGCCCCTGCAAAACGCTCGAGCGGACGGACATTCGGTTAATATTTTCTCATATGGGCGCACGAGGGTTGCATTAATTCGTGCTGTTACACTTTACGCCTGCGAAACAATGGAGCGGTTTGGGTTTCGGTGAGTAATAATACTAGAAAATATACTTAGGTATACAATATTATTACGTCGTGTGAACTTTTCTCTAGGTGGAGGGGGGGCACCAAGAAAGCAAAGTCCCCAGTCGTACAGGGACACGCGGGAGACCGTATACATTTAGGATAAATGGAAAATTTTATTCACCAAAAGTTTCTGAAGAGCTCCCACTGACTGGTTAGCAACCGATATACCGTTGATTTCTCGGATTTCGTCTCCAACGTGCAGAGTAGCTTGACGATGGATCATACCGCCATGCATTATGCGCGCTACCACACATTTACCGTCTTCGTTCATCTTCAACGTTATACCCTGAAAAAGAAATTCCAATTTTTTTTTATAAGATTATAAATTTAACACTAATTGGACCAACACAAAAACACATATTTATGTATTATGATCATTATACATACATGCATTACGTTGCAGATGCAAGATCGGAAAAATTTGGACACATTTTTAGATTATTTGACCAATGCCATTAATACTTTACTATGTTATACTTGTGTTAAAACGGCCAATGTCTCTGATAGAGTATGTAAAACCTACCACGTACATTAGCCATTCTGAAATTATTTGATAGAAGTATATCAGTGTACACCATGGGAATATATCGACATTGGTCAAGATTATAGCGCGACATAATTAGCCATTCCGAAATCAATTAATAATGTTTATAAATATAGAAGTTACGTTATGAGCAATCAAATATGAGTAATGTATATTAGATTTTAGTAAAAAGTTAAGTTATTAAAAAAAATTAAGTTTATATTTCACTATTTGGGCAATGTCAAACATTAATAATATTTATTGGTCATCCAGAGGGCCAATGTGAGAATAAAATACTTCTTCCGATTTCGCCAAATGCAAATGTTTCATTCAATTAAGAATGAAAAACTTATATATCCATCGAAATTCCATAACTTTAACGTAAGGTCCATAATTGTTGGGATCTTTTTTTTATTCGCCTATTTTACAATTCAATCCCCCCCCCCTACAATGTCCATTTTTGACACCAGCCTTTCTTGCGCCAAGTCAGATAATAAATAATATATTTTGTGCACATAGGTTCAAACTACAATCGAATGGCGTACCATTGGCTCGTCGGTGTTTTTTTGAAACTGTACTAGTCTGACCCGCGTAACGTTCTCGGGTTCGATGTCGTCGTCCAGACCGTTCTCGCCGTCATCGATGCCATTGCCGTTCAGATACGGCAACACCAACGGCGGCGTCACGCGGACAGCTTCTTCGCCGAATATCTCGTGAGCCGCTACGTCATGGGTTTGCATCAACGACTGTAACACAATAGTAATATGCATATTATTATATTATTGCGTTCCGAGTTATTTTGGTTAAAATCGTAGGGGTCGTATTTTGGCGAAGTGGTGTGTTTATTCTGGAATCGGGTACGGCGGAAGACACGTTAACAAAATAATAACTATATAATAACTAATAACGATAAATCTCAATGCGTTTACATTATTCCACGAAGACAACACAATGCACAGGACACATTACTAGGGAATTAAGGTTCATTTAATTGGACCTATGCCACGTTAACAACTTTACATGTAATCGAGTTTAAAACTACAAATTCTTGAGAACAATTTCCGAAATTATTGTCTTGCTCGGACATTTATAGAACACAACAACTCATATATAATCAATGCCCGGAGGAGTGTTTTAAAACAACCCCCATCAACCCCCCTCCCATGAGACTTTCTTTGAATTATACTGCGCATTATAAATTACATCTCGGCTAAATATGAATTATTAATGTTTAGTGTATTATTATTTGATATTCTATATGTCAAGGATTTAGTTGGAATATCATAAATAATGATATATAGGTACGCACATACTTACATAAGTTCTCTATTAAATTCTGAAAATTATGTGATAAAGTTTTTCACCTATCTAACTATTATTTGGTAATTAATAATTATAATTACGATGGAAATGTGGGTAAATTAAGTTATAATGTTATAAACATTTTCATACCTATGTTATTGCTGTAATAGGTGCAAGTAAAAAGTACCAGTATTTAGGACTAATGTATACACATATTTTTAGATTACTCAAATTTGTACGTACATATACCATACACAACATACATAGTATTTTCATTTAAGTTTATATATTAACTAACTATACGAGTATAAAATAAAGAAACACAACACTCTTGTTTAATTAGAAAAGTCACAGCTTATTAGCACGACTAACACTTGAAAATATGAAAATAGGATATAAACCTTAATAAGTTTAATGGAAAAAATATTTTTGAATTACATTAATAAATTTATATTATTACTTAAATAAGCAATTTACCATAGCCTATGTTTATATTTTAGTTATATTTTGTATGACATGAAAAATTAAATAAAAATAATGTTCAGCATCTAAACGCACAAGATGTTAAAGAATATTATTATTATAATTTATCAGTACATAATACGGTAACACAAAATCCTTGCATTGTATCAACTAGGCAATGATTGCGTGATGACGCTCCAATTACGACCGTGGACATCGAATGATTTTTTTTAGTGTACTAGACATTTGTAACATTTAAATCAGTTAAAGTAGTTGGATTACACTTTAGCTTGAAAAATTAAGGAGCATTATGAGATATCATTTTTAAAGTAGATGAATGAAAATTGTTTATCATTTTAAGATAGCGAGTTGGTTAAACTTTAAATATTTGTTATAAGCATTATTTACAACGGTTTTTTTTTAGAGTACCTCAGTACGAGCAGTGTACGAATGTTATATTTGTATTTATTTCTTTATATATTTTTTAGAGCATATTTCCGTCGTCTTTTTAGGACTATTATAGCGTCAAGTGCTGATAATATAATATGGCACTGACTTGTGCTGTGTTGAACGAAGCGTGACTGTAACCTGTCCGTGCATTTTTAAGAATGCAAAAACAATTTTATACAAAAGAATTTTAGAGTGTAAGTTTACGACAACTTTTTATTTCAAACATGTTTTCCAGCAACCTATCTTCCTGTCTCCAACTCTAATAATATTATCCGTGTATACTTTTCCGTATGTTTGGTAAAATGTACTTTTCACCTGTTTCAGTTTTCATAAAAACCATATTTCACTATGAGCGTAAAATGTGGTATTAAAAATAAAAAAATAAATGTAAAAAGATCCTACATATAACGGCAAACAGTTATTATAAATTCGTTTTTTTAATGCATAATAACTTTAATCCTTCCGTCTGGATTAAAAATAAATTTAATTAAAATAATTTGAATTGAGTGCCGGCGGTTTGTCATATCACAAAGTTTTCATAAAATAGTATGTCCATAATTGTTTGCATCGGCTATAATAATCAGAAATATATATATAATATTCTCATTTCATTACGTCAATAACTTAGGGGGCGACAACCTGCAGGCCATTCGTATATAGAGACGAACATGGACTTTTCTAAACAATATATAAATTAAAACACTCAAACGCATTTCTCTCCGATCGCTGAGCGTCAAAAAAGTTTTCCCAGCTATGCGAGACGTATTCGCTCGGTGTAATGTACATAATATTGTGTATATATAAAAAAAAAAGTTCCGCCGTAATAATATAATATTTTAATATTACGCGATATTATATTATATCGTCGAAAACAACAGGGGAGGACGAAAACAATAAACACAGACATAAAAGTGGGTCAACCGTCGTCTATTTATAGGGAGTCGTTCCGATCGCGTGCACAATATACCTACTCATAATAATAAAATGTATGAGATAATTCGACTGCGGCTGTGTCCGTGCGACGGATAACTCGCGCGCCAGTTTTCGTCGAGCTATATGTTCGTCCTCCGGATGCGGAAGACGAGGGGAAACGTTGAAAGAACGGCGATGACGGCCTCCGAGAAAATATTATATAAAGTTTGCAGCTTTTCCACCGCCTCGGCGACGGCCGCGGCGGCGATTCAATTAGATTTCCTCTGCGCCGCCGCTATATGCAATATGTATTATTATATATAGACCCGAAACACACCATAATATCATCAATCACATCACTCCGTTGCCGGTGAATATAATATAAGCGTGCAGTGTGTGTGTGTGTGTGTGTGTGCGTGTGTGTGTGTGTGTGTGTGGGTGTGCGTGTGTGCGGAGTGGCACCACCCGACGAAAGCGTTTTCGGTTCGACGTGGTGGAAAAAGCCGGTCGGAAAACGATTTTTTTTTCTCCTCGTAAGAATCGCACAAACGACAAACTGTATACGACTACGCGACACACGAGTCCGGGGATGTAATCTTAGATATACGAACCCGTCATATTATATACGTATAGTACTTGCTCATCGTGTATCGTTGACGTTTTTTTTTTCTCGCCAATAGTATATTTTGTATCTGTATAGATGATTTTTTTTCATACGCATGTCAACGCGTCTAGTATTCGACGGACGGAGGGGGGCGGGGGATCAAATTGGACACTTTTCTACTTTTCTGGACACGCGTCTGAGGAAATTGTATCACGAATAATATCGAATATTTTTTTCTCGCAACGCGATGATGTAGTTTCGAGGTTTTAAGTATAATAATATGATTGATTGGCTTTTGGCCCTACGTGTATACAAGATAGCTAGCTAGGTATTATATTATGTAAATTGTGTTATTATTCAACGAAGGCGTTTATAAGTTTTCACTCTTGTGCGCCCGCCGATCAAATAGGTTCAGTTCCGAACATGCCGTTAAAATTTGTACGCATGTCAAACATAATATTCAGTCTATATATAGTGTGTACATCATAACACTATTGTTAGAGACGATTAAAACAAATTAGTATTTTGTAATTAATTATACTACTGTATAATATTATTATTTTAATGGTTACGAAATATGATATTATAACGACATAAATAAGCACTTGTTCAACTAACGCAGCACAATATCATAATGCTAGGTACCTAAGCTGAAACTTATAATTTATAAATAAGCGACTTTTATGTATATATATTGTACAATTATAATATAGAAACACATGATATGCGCCAGCTTTCAAATTAACTAAACCATGACACCGCTTTATGCGTGTAAAAAAAATTCTACAATAACAAACATAATATTTTCTCTCTTTTTAAATTTTTTTTTAAATTTATTATTTTTTTATTACCAGTTCTCTGGGTCGCTATACACGTACACACGCAGTTTTATTACGTTGCCACTGTCGGCGGTGCACACTTTTGCCGTTTTCGCCCATCATACCGAGTCTCACACATCTTTTGAACATGTTTACTATGAAATTAATTTTTCCCAAGGTATACATAAAAAAGCCCATTATTTTAACAAGGGTAATTGTATACGTTTTCCCTTCTACTTCGCTACACATTACACAGAACGATGTAAATTTGTTATTTTTTTTTTAAAACGTTCCACAACTTTTAAATAGGTACTACCTACGCATAGAATACACTTTATATGCCCGTCATGTCAGTCCGTCCCAAATTTTGTCGCTATAGTAACTGCAGTAACGGCGTTGATGATTTCATAAATTATAATTTTGGCCTACACTCCTTATTATAATGGTACCATTGACATAAATTAAATTACATATTTTAACATTAATTATAGTTTATACGTACCAAATTCGTACGAAAAAAAACCAGTTAGTTATAGAATGCCCAAAAGTGTGACTTCCTTACTTTATATTTTATACTTCAAAAAGGCTATTTTTATTTTGGATTAAAATTTTTTTATGAGGAAATTGCTTAGAATGGAAACATATTTTAGAAAAAATATAAATAAATAAATCATATACATTATACATACATATTAAATAACTATGGCACCTAACTTTTTATTCAAAAAAATATAAAAATAGGACACACAAAAAATATTGTGGTAAATTATATGAACTGTAAATAAAAACGGTATTTTTTACATTCTCATACCTGTATAAAAAATATAAATTTTTTTCATACGTTTATAATTTCAAAATTTTATTTTTTCAACTAAAAGCACATAGAAATAATTGATAGTATACATGATACAAATAAGACTTTAATTAGTACTGAAAGTTAACTTAAAATTACTTTATATTTACAGATATGATTGGACAACGGTGTATCAATAGAATAAAAATTAACATCTTAAATTGAAACAGTTATAAAAAGAAAATATTAAAAGTGATTATAATTTGTGCATTTATATTATAAAAAATCTGTGAGCGATACCAAACAAGTAATCTTAACCAAATATAAAAGCTCATACTTAGGGACAATATGTCAACGTTGAATATACAATACAGATTATCATCCATTCAATAAACAACTATCTAAAATAAATGAGTATCTATTAGGATTTTTTATCGTTTTTTGTTTTATCGAGTAAAATGCGATAAAACTATTTACAATTTTAGGATGTTTAGGACATTAAGACGTCAGCACTGTTTTATAAATAATAGAACATTATAATATACTATAAAAACCACCATGCTATTGTGAACGACGTGAGTAACGTAAAACGTATAAAAGCAAACGTCATGTACTCATATTATAAAATAACAACATTAGCCATAATAATACTTACTATAAATGAGTTTTTTTTATGATGGCGAACTTAAGGTGTACTCACTCATTTAAACACAAAAATAAATAATAAAAAAGAGCTGCGGGTGAAACATGTGTAGGTACATACTAAATAATATTGGTGTAGGTACTAGGAGCATAAAATAAACGTAAAGAAAATATCGCCGTTTCATTGATTACCTATAATATCATTGAAATAATGATTTAAATAATTAAAACACTCATTTTATGTTTGGGGCGTTTTATTGGCAAGTACCTACTAGTGTGTACAATTTTAATTAAATGTTGCTTATGCATACCTATGTTTCGTAGTGGATAAAAACGTAATTCGAATTATTTTTGTATGATGGCGTACAGAATGAACTTGGGCACTGTGTATAGATGGTATTTTTGATAAAAATACTGGGGGAGGGCTCATTAATGAAAACATTAATGGAAAAGTTATTAAATGATAAAACGCAGCACATAAAATATTTTATGCGAATGGCAATGGAGGGGCGAGGCACGTGGATCTCACTAAATAAGCATTATCATAATATAAGCTGTGCTATTATATGCGTATGCGCCTGTAAATATTATATTATGTATGTTTAACGGTTAAACATAATAAAAAAAATACATTTTTCCTTCAATAGTATATGTGTTCTAACATAGGTACTTAAAGTTGTATAAACGTATAGTTATGCATTTTTTTCTATTGAAGAAAATAAAATTTTTAAAGGATGAACCAAATGTGTAAATACATAATTTACCGTTTAAATTACCTATGCGAAAATAAAAGGATATTTAGAAGTAATTTTTAATATTTATCTTATTTATAATATTTTAGAAAATCGTACATATTATATACCTTTGTATCTAATTATTTTTAAAGATCAAAAACAAGAAATGTTAGATGCTGAAAATGCATGACGACATATTATTGTCCATTTAATCGACTATTTACCACCATGTTTTTGATTTGAGAGTATTTTTTTATATTGTTTTCACTCTATGAGCATCAGCAAAATTTAGTCAAGAAAATAAGATTCAAGTAGGTACACGGTGTTTTATATCAAATGTTTTATCATTGACGACATTGACAGTCATATACAGTTATAACCTAAACATAACCGTAAAATAATTAATGAAAGTCAAATCTAAAATGAGTTTAAATTAAACATATTTTTCCAGTTAAAAAATTATCAACCTATATGCATTGTATTCGGCAGAATAAGAAGTATGTATCAATCACAATTCATAGTACTTTAGAAGAACCATATATAATTATTTCATAAACGTTTATGTAATTATTGACAGCATAATATTTTAGTAACTAAACTTCGGTGCATAATACGGTCCGACATATTTTAAGGCTTTTAATTAAGATAAAACAACTGGACTTTGATCATTATCTAAATTAATAAAAGATGAATATTTTAACTGGTACGTATGCTCGTCTTCTTTGTAGTTATTTAAAATCTGGTTTTTGGAATTTTTAAATATAAATAAATGCCATACATTCAAATTCTAGATATTTTTGTCCTACTCAAAAAGTATCCTGTCAGGATAAAAACTTCTGTTTTTCAAATGAGATCTCCTTTTTCAACTGTAAATTATTTAGCTGATAATTTTTCTGAAAATAAGGACGCATCAAAATTAAAATTCAAACGAGTAGTTTTTTGAGTTATTTGTTATTGTGCACTAAGAATAAAAGGTTTATGATACTGGATTTACAGATTCAGTTTGACAATTTTATTAATTAACACTTTAATTTGAAAAAAATGGTAAAATAAATACTAGATTTAATATTTGTAATACAATTTCTTAGAATTTTTATCTTTATTGTATAAATGTTTTAATAAGTGAGACAGTAAATTACTCGTTTGTATTTTCAATTAGGGACATCAGAATGTTTAAAACAATTATATATCAAATAAATTACAGTAAAGGGAGGGGGGCTGGGGGGTCCTCATTTGAAAAACAGAAGTTTGTACCACCACGGGATACGCTTTGATGGTATAGTACAGAATGTCTCAAGAGTTTGAAAATACAGTCCATAAGTATATTTAAAAAAATCCGGAAATCAGAATTTGAATAAATCCATTATTCATAGAAAAAATAGGGGTGAGCATCGTTGGCGAATCACCTTGTTTAATATAGTTATACGTTTGTTGTAACATAAGGGTAAGTAATGTTTTTGATTTACTTCGCAATAAACAATAATAACACTGGCAATAATAAATTATTACTAACAGTAATAAATCGTGTTGAATTATATTTATATATGTGTTATAACATTGTAAAGATCCAGATCGTTCTGTCACATATTATGTGTGCGTATAATTAATATATATAGGTAGTTGTAACGATGTCGGTATATAATAGCCGCATTTCGACCGATGCGTAATAGTCCAACTCACTGTAACGAATCGCCGAATATAACTATACGGGAACGCGCAGGAAAAAGGGGAGTGTGAAAAAAAAAATAGAAAAAAAAACCCACACCGACATTTAATCCAAAACATATAAATTACGTGGAATTGGTCGTGCCGGTCAGTCTGGCCAATGCCCATACATACCGCTATATATACGATACGTGAAGTAGGCGATGCAGAATCGAGAGAAAGAGAGGAATCCGTCGGGGTGTTATGGATATATAGTGGCGAGCGGAGCGTCCCTATCACGCACACACGCACACACACATATGTATATATATATAATGTGTACACATTGGAGAGAGGAAATTAGTCCCTGAAACGTATTAAGGGCATGGCTATATATACAGACCGGTCGTGTATAAATTGCAGTTAGCGGCGTATATACACATATAGTTATATCGTCCCCCCCCCCCAAATACCGGTGGGAGGCCATGTACACATACATTTCCGGTGTCAATTGGCCGATAGGTGTCGACGCGAGTGGACGCTAAACGGACGTGATAACAAAAACCCGTAAGCCGCTTGCATGAAATGGAGTGATTGTTTTTTATACGCCGAAGACACTCTTTCTTTTTTTTCTCCCTGGTAGAATTTTCGGATTTGTTTCCGGGGAATACTACTTACATATTATTTCTAAAGCACGAGCTTAAGGGCTGGTTTACTCATACTTTTATTTATTTTTAATTTTGATTACCAGACATTTTAATGTATATATATATGCATACAAGCCATCTTATGAACTCATATCATATTCATTACTGTATAAATATTGAACAACAACTCTCGAAAATCTTAACTCATTAGTCATTATACTACTTTCGATGATTAACTTAAAAATTTTAAAATAACTTAAGACCATGTTATTAAAGAAAGATTCATTCGAAATCATTTTACGGGAGCAACGATCCTTTAAAAATTCACAGTTCATAATAAAGCCTCCGACCACCGGAGATAAACGAAGCAAAACGATTCCCCAACACATTGCATCTATGTCCAACTTTTTTTTTAATGGCGTTTCATATTTTGCATTTCATACTTGGAAGGGAATATTCTTCTGAACAATTTTTGTGAATAAATATCAAATGTTGAAAAAATTATTTATTATTTATAAGCATTTAAAGTTTAGATCAACAAGGAGTACCCCCGTCACTTCAGTTAACTTTATCTAAAGTTTTGATATTTATAAATAATAAAATATATTAGTTGTTATTTGTACAGCACATTTTTCAGGAAAAACATTCTGTTTTAGAATATGAAATTAAAAGTAATGATCACCATTTAAAAATAGTATTCCACTAAAAAATCTCTACAAAAAAAAGCACTTAAAAATATTTTATATTTGTAGCCCAAAATTTACTGAGAAATTACTATCATATCTCGAGCAAACACGCAGACGCTCTTCGGTGTCGCGGCGTGATTTTTATGTGAACCGATGTTGTTTTATATTATAATTTGTTTTTCTTTTTATTGGTCTTGAGTCCGGCAACTATGGCCATTAGCAATTGTATGTTAGCGGTATTTGTGGGGTCCGTACGGTTGGTTTGGCAACTCGTGCATGTGTGGCAAGGGTTTTATCAATAAAACCCGGGTGGTCACCCATCCGGGAACTAGTGGCAGCGAACTCTCAATCACGTTGAGTGACTGCGATTGCAGCAACCACACCACGCCAAGCCACATTATAATATTGTAGTTATTATTATTATTGTCAATTGTATACAAGACATAAAGTGTTCCACGGCACCCAGCGTATTTTGTTCATACACATTGTACGACTATACGACTCAGCTGTCGAAGTAAATTGTTTTACAGGACTTAACGAATTTAAATACGACTAACATTATTAATGTCAAGTATAAAAGAGGTGGGCATATCGTGTACATATACCATAATATATAAATTGATTGTTTTTTTATACATATATATTTATTAATTGCGTTTATACGCAGTACACTTAATGACTTATTTTTTTTTTAAGTTAACAATATCGATAAAACGGTTTACATTATATACGCATTATATTAAAAAATTCCTTCAAAATGTGATTTTTTTCTTTTGTTATACCTACCTAATCGATATTCACTACAGAGAAAGGATACAAAAGCAAAAAGAAACTGTATTATACACCGCTTATACCTTTTTTTTTTTGTAATTCGACTAATGTCTTATGTACTACAAATAAAAAAATCTTAAGCTATACGGCTATACGAGTAAAATATTTAAAAATAAATAAATAAATAATAAGAAAAATGTAAAAGTAAAAATATTATATGAATATTTAACGATGGATTTGATTTGTTTTATCATAAACTTTTGGTTATTTGTCTGGGGATAAATAATATTATACACGATGTCAATAATCGTTCCGTTTTTTCATGATACACATTTCTTATGCATACTAACAGACACTGGTTTTGATAACAAAATATTTTATTGAAAAAGCTTTACATAT
This sequence comes from Myzus persicae, assembly GCF_001856785.1. Lineage (NCBI taxonomy): Eukaryota > Metazoa > Arthropoda > Insecta > Hemiptera > Aphididae > Myzus > Myzus persicae. The sequence goes on along the minus strand of NW_019102171.1, from coordinate 349,222 downwards.
TTTACAAGACCATCTGAACAATATGAATTAATTTTTAACGTTGTTTACATTTGAAATGGAAAAAGTAGCAATCGAACTCAGGTTTTTATTGTCCCCCCGGGAAAAATCGATTTTATAACCGTCGTTGGATACGTAAAACTTTTGTATTGTAGTTTATCGTGCTTTAGGGTTAATGCAACTCGGCGAAAGGGAGCATTAGTGGGTGGTGGTGGTGGTGGTGGTAGTGGTAGTGGTAGTGGTAGTGGTTGTGGTGCGGTGGTAGAAGGTAAAGGATATAACTGTCTACTTTTTGCCAACAATCTGTAAATTATGGTTTAAATCGAAAAACAGATAAACAGAAAAGGAGAAAATGACGGGCATTATAATCGATAGACGATTTTAAGTATTTGTTACTGTCCTCATTCCTGAGAATTCCATTAAAATATTAAATTTGAAAAGAATAAGATTTTTTTTAGATTCAGTACAGTAGGCATCTATACATAATATATACCTATAGTAAATATTAGATAGCAAGAAAACTAAAACGTATGAGAAATATTGTATAAAAAGAGTTGAAAATAATATTATATTTAATATTTCTGTTTAGGTAGGTACCTAAACCTTTTGGATATTCTCGTTTGTTTGGGATACTATAAAATTCTGCAGTTATATTATGCTTTGGTTAGGTAACACACATAATATAATAAGATCGTATACGGATATCTGACTGCGCATGCGTATTGAAGACCACGCCATCCGTAAGTAACATTACCATCCAATTTCATGGTAAAACGAATCTAGTGATCCGTACTAAGCTCAATGAATGTTTATATATATGTATAGCAAGAATATAATGATGGGCTGCGAAATAAACATTATACACTTAGCCGAGACAGGAAGATAGAAAACGAGAGAGAATGCTCGCTCACTAATTTCCGAATTCGCGGTTCATTGCATCGGTATAGCTGGAGTAGTAAAAATTAAGACATTAACTCAACGGAAAAAATACGCATTAGGAAATGTCTTGGGGTTCTATTCCCATCGAAAACACACTGTCTACACGTGATACGCTGCAGGCCTACGTGCAGGGGTTTGTGAATGCGATTGAAAAATATCTTCAGGGTGCCAAGGATTCTATTTTATATTAGTTGCAGCTATACAAAGTGTAATGCGGTAAAAAAAAAATTAAAAATTAAACAAAATACAACAATTTTTGCTAATTTAAAATAAAACGCTATCAGCGTATTCAATTAAGGGATTCTAAAGTATTATCATTAAACTCTAAGTTTTAGCTGGTCTGTGGCAAATCGTTAAAAGCCAAAATTCCGGAAATATACGGATAAGAGAGCGGGCGAGAAAAAGAGAGGGGCGAGGGAGAGAAAAATGAGAGCGGTGGCGGCGGCGGATATTTCAGCCCATTAACTTTTCAAGTAATAATGTCAAGGTCTTTTTTGAGAAAATTCTACATTTCGACGCGGGACAGCAATAATCTTCAAACGCGCCATTGCCGCAACACCTCTCTCGCTAATATACACTTTTTCCAACCATACTGTCGACCCGAGTATTTTTGACAGCCAACTTACAATATATCTTCCTGCTGGGAGCACACGAAAAATAAGTGGAATTGATGGAAGTGTCGAATTTTTCAAACGGCAGTTTTTCATTCAAATAATCAGTTGCTTTAGTTATCGACACGTTAAAATTAAATTACTTCTCAAAAGATAATAGCTATACTATATATTCTAATCGATAGTAGGTTGTACAAAATTAAATTGTATTAATATTTATTTATATCCAAAACTTAATAAACGAATTTATTTGAATGTCTATAAAATAAGCTCAAGAATGTATACAAAAAATTAAAAAATTTTAACATACAACCACTATCTCGATCAAAATTTTAAAAAAAAACTAAACATTTATTAAAAAATATATTTAACCGTGTAAACACTATTAACTGAATTTGTGTTATACAAAAAACTGACAATAAAAATTAAGTCAATTACAAATAATCGTTGTATCAAACGTAGGTGTATTCCATTATTGTAACTCGATAATGTATAAAATTAAAGTCATAAAAAATGTACTAAAATTGTAAATTAATGAAAGCAAAAGTGCAATATATTACGTCAAAAAACAACTTTTATAACTTTTAACCATTAATTCAATACATTTATAACTGTCAGAAAGGAAAAAAATAAGTGAACTAAAAAAAAGGATTTTATACGCAAAGTATATTTTAATTTAAAGAATAAAGCTGTTATTTTTATTATGCCGGCACTATAATTTAAAGGTTTTCATCGTTAACATAATATTTTGAACCAGAGTTATTTAAAAAGAGACCGTGGATTACCAAATTCGATGTTTTGAAAATAAACTATGTAAAGAAAATAATTGACATAGCGAAGACAAAATTGTTTCCTATCGTTGGTATATATTATTATTGCTTGTACGCAAATTTTTCTAATAAAACGAAACAAGTAAAATTCCAAATGGAAATTAGTTTCCGAATGTCTCTCTACAAGGTTTTTCTAGCTCACTCAGAGTCGGTGATATAACGTGCAATGCGTAACGCATATACTTATATCGCATGTATAGACGTGTGAGCGTGTGCGTTGTACAACTGTAATTTATATGTTTATTGTTTGAACTAAAACTTTTGTAGCCAGATATTAAAAAAAAAAAAAGTCCAAACGGAAAGAAAACTCGTCGCAGATTTTACTACGGCGGTACCTACGTACAACAATATTATTATAATATATTAATATATGTATGATGTATGTATAAGTATGTTTTACGCACACGTACAATAATATTATGTATACGAGTATATGTGTACGTACGCATTGTAGCGGAGGTGGAAACCGTTAAATTAATATATCGCATTCTTCTGCATCGCATCACACACGCGAACACTTTAAACCGAAAGTGGAGCACGAAAAAAAAAAACGCGCAACACATAATACGTATATAATATATCAAATTATAACGTCGTGATAAGAAAAAAACTTACCTATGTTTCTGTCATTCGGGCATTTGCCTGCACACGCGCACACACACTACACCACGGTCGCGGTATGCGGACCTTGATAAATGCGTTGTAAGCGGCACTCCTCGCACGCGTGTGCACAACACACGCGGCGTGTTTTCCGGTATCAAAGCGAATATTTTTCGTCGGAATAACAATAGTAATACAATATACATCGCGGTATTATGTTTCGAGATATTTGTACGCATTGTACCCGGTGTACGGTATATAGTAGCGGACTAATACCTTATACCGCGAACGCGATCAATTATTATATATATTTTATTCCTCGAGTCATCGTCCCCCGCTCGCGACTACTTGTCGACGACAGCCATGTATACAACAGCACAAACACCGCCACGGTACACTTGTTGTACATACTGCGGAATAGACTTTACGTTTTTTCGGTTTTTTTTTTTTTTTATACTCATATAATAATATTGTCGTCGTCGCCGTCGCCGTCGTCGTACACCCCGGGTGGAGCGTAATAATAATGTAAAAGGGAGTTGTCGACGATATTACGCGCAGCACGGGATTCGCCAAAAATAACCAACACGAGACAAATAACGGGATAAACCCAATGCAAACACGGCGGAAATATGAAAGTATAATAATTATAATATCCTTTTGTTTGTACGTCTAGCAAACGGAAAAACATATTTCGAAATTACTCCGCAGCGCGGTGCAGGCGGCGCTTTTGGTGTTTATTTCGCTCGCGTCTCGTATTATGGAATGCAGATATATAGGTATATATAAAAAACTACAAAAATGCGTTTTAATTCAGAGTTATGACGAGCGGTGTTCATTACAGTGTGCGAATTCACAATGTACAGGGTGATTCACTATTAAGCTAGTGCTTACTCTTCTTTTGTTTCCTTTAATAATTTAGTTACGCAAAGTCTGATTTTGGAATTTTTACACATACCTTAAGACGGCAAATAACATATTAGAATACTTCCGATTTTTCGTATCATTTACGAAGCATCTGATGGCTACACAACCTTCTGTTTTTCAAATGTAAACTACCATTTTTCAATTCAAATTATTCGACAGACGTTCTTTTTGAAAATGTTGATGTAGGCGTCTAAATCAAAATTCGAATGAGTAGTTTTCGACATATTTAATTGTTCGTACTACGGGTAATAGTTCCAGGTACCAGTCAGTGTAAATTCAATATTTTGTTTAGTCATGTTCTTTATATAGTCATTATGTAGAAAATTAAACAGATTGTAAAATGCTAATAGCTTAATATAATATCAATATGTATTAAGCTTACCTAATACAATTTTAAAATCAATTAAAAAGCTATTAATACCTATGCATAATGTTTCAACGAAACTCTTATCCGACATTTTTCGTAAATATAAACAAATAAAATAGTAGGTACATAATACATTTTATGTTAAGTAAAAAAGGGTGTTTCTCGTTTGGAAAACAGAAGTCTGTATCACCACAGGACAAACTATAAATGTTACGAACAATTTCGAGCACTCGAAAATAATATGGTCTTTACTTTTTATAGGTAAATATCTATATAAATTCAAAAATTCTGAAAATCTGATTTCGGACATTAAATGAACAAAGGGGGAGGGCTGACCATTCTTGGCGGACAACACCCTGTAAACACACATATTAATTAATGCCATAAGTACCTACGGTGTAAAATAATGCGATGGTTTTTCGACGTGGCGCGCGGATAACTATTGCACACGCCACCGTCAAGTTTGTGCGGTTAAAAACGGGTTGATATACATATGAGTATATTGTATCAAGATTTATGATCCGATAAAATTGTCGTCCAATTTGCGGGTTTGCCCGGGAGCAATAAATACTTGTTCACATTACGAGCGTCAAGTGACATCGGACCGTAAAAATGAGCGAAACGTATCCTCCTATATATAATAGTATATATACTCTACTGCTGATGCTATATATATTCATATTCCCCCTGTCCCTCGCCTCCTTTCGCCCATCTTCCCAAATTCGTATTATTATTATTATTTTTTTTTTATCGTTGTCATTACTTATATTGTCTCTTGTGTTTTATTCGTCTCGTTTTTATTGAAACGAGGGAGCAGCAGCAGCAGCAGTGTAGTGGCGACGGATCTCGAGCCGATTATGACACAGCGACAAGAATGAGGCGATTTCCGTTTTTTCAGTGGTATTTATGTGTGTATAAGCCAAGTATATGTATATAGGACATACCCTATCGCTCAAGTGCCATTTCCATGGTGACAGAAAGCGTACATATTGTGAATCGACAAACATGCCATCTGCTGCCGCGTTGTGTAGCCATCGTATATACATATAATATACGCTATTAGTATTTTGTTGTCATTTCGCCACTGCTCAATATGCGCGCCCCGCCGATAGCGTTATCCAGAGATTTGCGTTATTCATTCGGCGTAAACGTCAGTGAATAAAACATCTTTACCCCAAACATTCGTTTCCATTACGCAATTGAGGGACAAAAATATGTCCGTATAAAGATAATTAAAATATAGTATTATATACCCATGTGATCAGTGTAGGTTCACAGACTACGTGTACTCAACAATTACTCAATTAAAAATACACGAACCGTCTTCGTATTACCGTATTTATTTATGTTTATGCATTCATAAGATAATTTATTTGTAGGTACATCAAAAATAACCATTGTTTTATAAATAAATAATAATAACTCTAAAACCATAAAAAATAATATCGGATGTCATGATTGATCTGTGCACAGGTTTTGAATAAATATTTAAATTCGGCTATCCAATATAAATAAACAAATAAATCTAAAAACAATATCGTTTTGAAATAAATGTATATATTTTATCATGCTTTATACTTTAAATGATTAATAAAAAAAATAATTAAGCAGACGAACAAAACGAGTTTTGGTTTTTTTAAATTCCGTTAAAAAGTGTGATTAGCTTTGCTTAGTGCGCAATGTTAATTAAAAAAAATCTAAAATTATAATTATGTTTACAGTACAATGATTATTCACTGGGATTTAAATAAGATTTTTAGCTAATATTTTTCATAAAAATATTGGGCATTTGTACACTGCAAACTTATTTCCAGCTTTCAAACGACATTGTTCTCAAACTCAGAATTTTATATCATAAATAAAATGTTATGAAAAACATCCTGATATTTTTGTTTTTAATTTTTCATAACCTATAGGGGTAATTAAAATTTTCAAAAATTCAATGTTGTAAGTATATAGGTGCCATTTGAGGTCATTTTTCAATCTACAGAAGAGGTTTACAAAACTTCCAGAGAACTTTCACTACGTATTAAAGTTTTTTTCAATATGAAATACAAACAATAAAAGCATGGAATAGCAATCGCTTTGCTAAGAATCAACAATAACATTATCAATACCACTTGAATGAATACCTCGAATAATAATAATTATTAATTTTTATACATTTTTTACATTTATACTCGAATCAAATAAGTATTGTAGCAGGATGTATGTATTGTTATACAACAATAGCTTACAAAAAGTATAGTAATGTAACATTTAAAATTTCATAATATAATGCGCTCAAAACATTCTGAAAAATATTCTCGTCAATTATTGTAATGGTGAAATTAAATAAATTATACTGTTCAGGATTTAAAGTTCACACTTAAGCTTTTATTTGATATAACGTGTATGAAAAAATAATATTAAATAAAAACGAATAACCAAAAAAATCAGCACAGTACAATTAATAAGAAACGAAACAAAAAATTGGAAAGGCAATCTTGAACATCTATTTTTAATGTACATAAACATTTTCTATATTGCAAATATTTAGTATACCTTACTATTACAATTATGTTATATAAATAATACCAGCATTTAATTTATTTAAATATTAATTACGATTGATCTAAAGAATAGGACCAATTAAACCAACTAAAAAATTCTAAGATGTCACAACATAGCTCACGTTTTTAAATTCCTAGTTTTAAATGAGATCATTTTTTTGTAGATATAAAATTATATTAAACTATTATTATCCAATATAATATTTAGTAGCATAGAAATAGTCATAAAGAGCAACCTAAAAGTAGGTTGTATTAATAAGTCGTAAACCACGTTAATTCTAAGAGTTCCGCTTTTAATTCAAATTTCACAATATCATCCAAAATAATATTTTATTTTTACACGGGACTCATTTTAAACAACTCTATATAGATTACAATAATTTAACGTTAAAAAATAATTTTAAGGAAAAAATGTGCCGTTTGCCTATTTAAATTATTTAAGAACATAAGTAAAAAACATTGTTTTACAGAAAAAACATTTTATCAAACTAAAGTAAGATAAATTACTGAATTAACTTTAAGGTTTAAAGTTGTTAACATTTTAAAAACCTCCCGCGTTGTACAATATTTATGTTAAAAGACATTATCTTTCAGTATCTTCTTTCCTAGTATTCCATCAACATAAAAAAAAAATAATAATAATTGTAGTGGTTTTTATTAGAACAATACGCGTTCTTAAACTTCGGATGTTGTCTATAAAACAAATAATAACTTTTTTGACCGAGAATCGAAAATACGACGCTCATTAGCATCTATAACGAATAAACGAATCAATCAATCCATGAGTTGTGAGTTATTTGGTTCAGCAAGATTAATCTTTCCCGAGCAATCAAAATAAGTTTGTCACGTCGATTATTTCTTGTTAGGAATGATTTTTTTTTTTAAACCTTTCGATGCAGTCTAAAAGCCTTTTTTTCGTAAAAACTAGAGGCAAAAAATTCGATTTGAATACAACAATGAGGACATTATTTTGTTCATGCGCCATCACTCAAAACCCTTTTATAAAGCTATTTTTTTTTTTGGTAAGCTTAAAGGGGAGTGGGAGAGGTTCGGAGAATAATGTTTAAACGAAAATAAATGAAGGGGCTAAATACTGCACTAGTGATGCGCATGCAAAAATGTAGTGAAATTGCCTGTATAAAACGCCGGTTTACAAAATCATAGTTTATCACGCAATAGCGGCTATTTTTCTCGGATGAAAGGTTTATCAACAAGTATAATTTATATACACGAACACACACACACATATATATATAAACATAAATAGGTGTATAAAATAATAATTTGGGTCATTAGAAAGGTGGAAATTGTTTGCGGGTCAAAGGTGCACCTTTCATAATTCATACACGGTAAGCTCAGTGTTTACCCAAGTCCTTAACCTACATGGAAAGAGGTTGATAAGAAAAGGCCGTCTAATGGGCAACGATTAAGTACAAAGGTTTCACATCCCTCACATAAACGGGTAGACTAAAAGAGATGGTGTCACAAAGGCCAAAATAAATACGATGTCATTTGTTTTCCACACTCCCTGTGCCCTTAGGTTGTTTATACTGACTTAAACGATATAAAGTGGAACAACTCCACCGTCCTCATCTATTTGTCACCGACACGTATTGTTATGAAAATCACGAGCAAAAGTACAATGTTTAAAGTTTAGGGCGTCTGTGGGAGTAACCGAATGGGTGAAACTTTATCGGTAACCTAAGAATGAATTACAATGCGGTCCAGTTGTATGTAAGTTAAGTTGAATATGTAAAGATTTAAAGATCTATTATTACGTATATTGTGCATAGGCTTCTGATATAGAACTTGATAGTAACATCATTGTTACGGAATATTCAAATGTTTAAGTCACTCCAAAATATAAATATTAAAATATAATTTTATATTTAAGCTTCTGTAATGTATCGGATATGATATGATACATATAATAATATGATCGGATCGTGATGCATTTTGAATGGTTTGTTCATCAACTGTTCTTCAGAAAAATATTTTATTTAAAAAATCAAGCGGTGAAATTTGAATTGAAACGATTCATTTTTATAAAAGCAAACTTCCATATTATACTCCGTTATCATTTTTTTCGCAATTAGTTTTTTTAAATTCGTTTTATTTTTAAATACAATTTATAGAAAAAAAGGATAAATGGAGAAGGTTAAAGCAAGAAATAAAATAAGAGAGGAAAAATAATCGTTAAAATGGTTTCCAAGCAATGCGTGGCCGCAACCTTTACTCTTAAATGGCTGATCCAAGTTTAAGAATGGGCATAAACTGTTCGCTATTAAATAATGTAATGAGCTTTAGCTAGGATAACGTTGGAAGAAAACCGTTTCGTGATTATTTAATTTGTGGACATTATAATACAATTCTGTACGTAGCTTGTGAGATTGTAAAATTTCATTTGAAGTTTTTGACCCTGCATGCAGTAATAATATAGGACGGTACGAAATGGAAATTTCATATTTAAAACCACTCTGTATGGTTAGGTCAGTTTACATATATAATACAATAAAAAGTACAAAAAGCTTAGAGTGGTTTCTGAAGGCATGCGCTGGTATAGAATAAATCGAAATTCAAAAAGTAATGCAATGGTAAACTAATCAAACACTCAATAGGTTTACAAAAAAAAAAGAAGATTTTCAAAATAAATTTCCGTCCTGGACGGAAAGTGTTTCGAATACTAAATTGAATTAAAAACAACAAGCACAAAAAAAATATGCCATTCAAAAACATTAATGAAAAACCAAAAAAAGTGTTATTCTAGCTATTATTGATAAGCATTGTTCTAGCAAAAGCTTGAACTAATTAAATTGGCATTTATAAAACTATATAATAATGCGGTGATAGAATAGTATTGTTGTAAAGCAAAATCAATTTAGATGCAAAAAAAAAGTACATCTGTAAACAAAAATGACTGTATAAACATTTCACGGACACTGGACAGGTATATAGGTTGGTTATTGTAGGTAACTCGGAAATACCTTTTCAATGTAATACAATACGCGTTGAATATTTAACGAAGACACGTGTAGGTACGCGCATATTGTTTCATCGGGATTTTGTCATATACGTATTTTTTTTATTTTTAAGTGCTATTTACATTTTTTTTTTTTTGTGCACATCTATAGTTACATTTCCGAATTCCTACACAATTAAAACAGTGTTCCTGTTACCAGTGGGAAATTTTACAGCGTTCTGTAATAAATATGCGTACGGTTATAGTAATAATAATAACTGTTATTGTTGTTCCCCGGGCAAAGCGGGTTGAACGTTATTTTTTATACTTTGAACTGAACGTCAAAAAAACTGTACGCCATGCTTTGGGAACGGTCCACATCTCCGCTGATGGTGTTTATCTATGTCTAAATTAAATCACAAGAAAAGTGAAATCCGTACGAACGATCGACGTGGCTGCGGCGGCGGCGCGGGACTTGGAAACCGAATCCTCGGGCATTTATTAACCAATAAGCGTACCTAATTTGCCATTGTATTCGGAAACTGCACATAAACTCACGAGTTGAGAGTATTCCAAGTGCGGGACAAACGTAAATCGCGCACGACCAACGGACACAACATTGTAAATCGCAATCGATAAATTACACGCTGCAGGTATGTGCTTAGCAGATTGCGCCCAAAGGACACCCACGAGGAGATTGTATCAATCAATTTTTCAATTAAATAATACACCCATATGGGTCATAATATTAGGTCGTTTTAAAATATTTTTCAACGGGTAGACTGATTGTTCTACATTAAAAAAAGCCACAGTGCATAAAAGATTTTTGAAAAAATCACATCTGGTTCATTTTGAAATAATTGGCACCGAATTATGTGTAATCAAGTTCAATCTTTCATGATAAACCTTCCAATATTATAATCTGTACAAAAAATGTATTTCGCAATGGCTATCGGAATATTGGACGAACGATTGAAAGAGTAGGTACGGAAAAATGTTGATATCGATATATGTAATATACGCGAGTATCGCGACGACTGCAGCGATAAACACCACGTTACTTGGCTTTTAAACCCAGAAATGTACAACACGTGTTTAAAATGGATATCGGCGAATTTAATGTCATTTGGATACCATATTATATGGACGCGACACTTACAGACGCCCATTACGCGATGTACCCATAAACACAATAATGACGGCGACGGAGACCGGAAAGCTGTTTCGGTGTGTTGCGCTCCGGCGGAGTTTTTTAGCATTTCGAAAAGGACGGTCTCTCTACAGCGCGATAACATTTTAGGACAATTATACATATTAATTTACGAGAACACGATTCGTCGGACGTCATCGGCGGTGGCGTTGTGCACCCGTCAACCGGGCGGCGGCGGCGGCGGCGACGTTGACGACGACAGAAATGGATGAAAAGTTGTTCGCGCGCGGACGAGTCGACAATACGAGCCTTGCGCGGCACGGCTATTACAATTATGTGGCTGACTAGCTGTTATTCTTAATGCACACGAACAATAATAATTATGAGAATCGCATAATCGCGTAGGTACACGTAATATCATAAAGTACAAATATAAACACATATATATATGTATAGTATGTAACGCACATTATATAATATCGCGTATACCACTTCGGTAAGGAGTGAACCGATCAAAAGAATTTATATAACTGCGAGCGGTAGTGAGCGGCACATTGAGGTACCCACTTTGATGTTCGAGCGCAGCATTCATCAGCGACTTCTAATAATAATTACAAACGCAGTGCGGGGGAGAATTCAGATCGCGATCATGTGATTTACAAAATAATTACCACTCGGGTAGCAATACCTGCATTTTCGTTTTTATGTAAAATTTAAGTACAGATATATACAGAGTGATTCACACACCACGCTCACCACTATTTATTATTTTATGAATGCGTTTATTCAAATCACGATTTTTGGAACCTTTGAAATTCGAATACACCTATACCTAAGAGCCTCGTTTTCGAATACATACAAAGATTTGTTATCCATTTAAGGAGTGTCCTGTGACAAAACCAATTTTTTCATTTAAACAAGAAACTCTCTTTTTGAGAATTGTTAGTATAATTACTTTTTAGAAAATTGTAGATGTTTCAAAATTCGAAGGTGTAGTTTTTGAGATATAAGAACTTCGTGTACTTAACATAACAGGTCATCTATGATGATAGGTTTCGAAGATATGGCGAATACGAAGATTTTATGTATTAATATTATTAATCCATCGACATTTTATAATTTGTAAAAAAATTGTTGCGAGTACCTATAATAAATATTAGATCCAATTTATATTTTTATAAAACCATTTATTATAGACTAATGACCTTAGTTTTTGTATGTTAAATGGACTTAAAAATACCAAAAATAAGAGTTGGAACAAATTCATTATTAAAGCAAAAAAAAAATGGGAGTGGGCATGCTAGGTGAATCAATCTGTTCACTATTATGGCAGTAATTACATCAATAACGAGGATCAATTATTATTTACAGTTTAGGTATCCTAAAGTATAAAATAGGGGAATAATATAATAAATTAAGAAAATTCTTTTACAATGAATTGTATGAAGAGGACTGTTCTTCCTTGAGCGATCAAATTACGTGTCCAATATTCATTATATACTACAGAAATAAAATATTTGGATGTATTATATTCTGAATGCTTACACAATTTATTTTAGTGAAGTTTGCCGAAAACCATACGATTTATACGCATGACGGAGTCAGTCTTCCGGTTTCGTTGGAATGTAGAGCCAGAATTTATGATTTAAAATACTATTGACCAGGGCACAAAGAAAAACATATATCTGTTTAATGTTTATATAATATATATTTATTATGTATAAGTATATTATACATCATACAGTTTTGAGTGAATATTGATAGATTTTGTACGTCAATTGTTATTCGTTTTTTTTTTAAATACCTATCAGTTATTGTTTATTATGTTTTTACTGCACTTAGTAAAAATTTTATCACTGTTCAAATTTGTTACATGGGAATTGATAACAAGTGAAATATGTCGATTACGCGGTATTTATTTTACAGTGTTTGATGATTTATCGTTTCTTCTAGGAAATAAATAAGAATCCAACCGACATATTTTGATAAATTACTCTAATATTAAATACAACATGCATTTGCAACATTTATATAGTCGTTTACAATAAACATTTTTACTAAATTGATAGCTGGTTTAGGAGTTACGAAATTAGTTTATGATTTATAAACTTGAATTTAAACCATTAAGAACCAATGAAGTGTTTTGAAGCTTAACTGATTATGATAGATCTGCGGTTTTTCGACATGTTACAATGTACATTTTATAAGTTTCGAGCTATGCATTAGCTAGTTTTTCTTTTTATTTAATACATTTTTAAATAATTATTGTGTTTTTAATCTTTAACTAATTTTATGACTTCGAGTATAAATCAAAATCAAAGATCCGAATAAATGAAATATTATTAAAATTACTTTTAACTACAATTTTCGCTAAATAGAAGTTTAACTAAAACTCTAAAATTAAAAATATTTATATTTTATTGATAAAAAATCCGGGTAAGAATATTCAGAATGATATTATGGTAATACATTTTGTTTTAATAATCAATAGTTTTTCTTTTGGACAATAATTATTTTTGCATTTATTTTCAACATTAAACTGTACGTCTGTACCTAATTGATTTTTGATTTTTAAATAAAGTTATTACTATGATAAAGTTATAACAAACGTACATATTATTTAAAATAATACAAATATAATTATACAATACATTATAAAATAATTAAGCTCTGTATTTTATATTATTTAAATATGGTTTTATTAAGCAATTTCTCTCATTTAAACTATAATAAAAAAATATTATTTTCATACAATACGTATACGAATTCGGAACGTATTTTAAAACCTGAGGAAAAAATAAGCTAAATGTTATTTTGGAATCCTCGCTGGCAGTTTGGAATGTAAGGGTACATATATTTATATACATGGCTATATGTACAGAAGGCAAACGCGACAATCCTTTTAAGGAATGTACGAGTAGCCCTACTTCTGAAAACTCATTTGCATTAAATATGTTGTGATAATATGTAAAAAATAATTTATATTTTTTTTATTAATGGAATTCAGTAAATGGAAGTGTAAATATTTTAACATTTTAACTTGTATGCAAATTGAATCAATTTCTATATCGATCTATCGCACCAATTTTAACTCAACCAAAGAAAACTATAATAATTTTTGTGATATAAATGAATTAAAATGAGTGAGCAATATTAACACCAAAACCTACTAAGGAGTACTGATATTTAAATATGATATCAAAATGCGTATGCAACAAAATCATTTGCTGAAAACGAATAGAAAAATTCTAATGACAAACATTAATCAGGCCGAAAAAATGAAAACAAAAAATGTATAACGAATGAAGTCTCGTAGTTTAGGATAGTTTTAATCAACACCATCTTCTTCTCGAGAAATATAGCTGCGACAGGGTTTTAGTCTCACTTTCTTAACTTTTGCTTCAGCGAGTTTTTATACGTGTCTCGACAAAGTATACATGTATAATTTAAGTAGAACTTCGTTGGTAGTTTTAATTAAAAATACACTCGATAGTAAGGTGACGATAAAATTAAAATACTGCATTGCGAAAATCTAAATTAAGGATATTGGAAATTGATTGCTTCAGAAACATTAGAATAAATAGCAGTAAAAAAATTGAAACATAAAAACCTCATGTAGATTTCTACCAAGAAAAATGATTAATTACTTGTTTACCATACGGAAAGCTATTCGTTAATAAGATATTGATTACTATGAGTACTGTTGAAAAAAGTGGGCGTAGCGAGGATTAATAATGTTTATTCTTTGTAATATGATTTCCTAATATTGAAATATTTCATATCCCAAACAAGAAAATAATTTTTCAATAACGAAGTGAATGTAGCTATACAGTGTACAATATTAAGAGAAAATATTTTAAGAAAGGATACACAAATTGTGAACTTTTTATATATTTTATGTTTATTATATATTATTCATTTCAATTAGTTAAATGCAAAGTAGTAATTTCTTATTGTTTGGTAATTATTAATAACTTGCCTGTGCACCGTCTGCAATGTTTACAAACTTCGAAGTAAATATAAAGAGACTGTTCTGTTCTTTCGATGAAAATATGATGAGCTCAAACGTTTAACGAAACTTTGTTTCAAGTTAAAAATTAAAATCCCAATGGAAACCGTCATCTATAATAACATTTCTGAGATTTGTTGATGCCTAACGCATATACAATAGCAAAGTTTTCTACTCAGGCATGGGGAATTCGAGTCACCAGAGTATGAACTTTGATTCTATAGGAGTTGGTGTATTATATTCGTATACGAGGTGATTCATCACTTTGACGTGATTCAGCCAATATTCTAAAAATTAATAATAATTACTAAAAAAGGCAGGTAATAAATAATATTTCATTATTTTTTGAATAACCTATTATAGGTCATTACTTAGATGGACTGATATGAATATTCAATGATAATGCTGTTAGTTCAACAATAACATGATTACAAGCCAATAGTTATGTTGTTTCAGTAATATTTATATCAACAAAAAGGCATTTGATAAACTTTAAGTATATCACATAATTTTCTGAACGACATTGTGAAATAATAGTTTCGTTCATATGCAAACCAAAAATGTAATAATATGCGGATCGTGATCGACAGTTAGGATATAATGTACAGAGAGGAACTTTTATAATAAAATTGAAGTATATAACAAAAGATTAAGAATTTTTTTTAGACGGATTATTATGGAGCGGTGCTGTACAATTTTATTTTATTTGAAAATAATTCCTATTCCTCATTTAAACTTAACTATGAGTAAATGGTATAAAAATAATAATACAACACTGTGATAGACTATACACGTTCACCATAACATTATAGTTTTTATTCACCTACATGTATATTATACATTTTACATATATATAATTTATTTTATAACGGGTTCGCAAGCATATAGCCAAAACGCAAAAATAAAATTAACTAGGATAAATAATTGAGTTATTATTGATATAGTTTTAATAGAAAATCTGGAAACATATCGATTACACCATGAGTCATTAAATTAATTAGTACGCGCAGTAACTATAGGTACTTAAACGCACAAATATTATAATAATCTTTTACGAACAATATGCTCTATTTATAAAGGTTTTACTAGGAACACGTGCATAAATAAAATAAGAACCCCATATTTTTTATTTTGGTTTCTAATAAAAAAATATGAGCAAATTTACGATTTCATAAAGTAAAAATAAATTAAAAAATCTTGCAGTGCATTTATATAGTATACCCTCGTACTATGAACACAATAATAAGTTGGTATTTGATAAATCGTTGTTATTTAATGACGTAAAACAAAGTTAGTAACTATAGGTTCAATATTGCTAATTGAATATAAATAAATATTTATTAAGGAATTATGTGCATTACAATAGTCATCATAATTTGTATTGAATTCAAATATTAATTTACAAAACAATTGTAATTAACATAATAAACATTTTAACATGACCTTGACATTATTTTAAACGTGTGATTTATAATATTACTATATTAATTTACGAATCTAAAACAAAAAAAAACTGATTTGTTACCTTATTGGTATATATATTTCAGTAAAAACGGGAATTTAAATCACATTATTATATATCTGATGATATAATATATTTTTTATATACTTAATAGTTCAATTTTTCAGCTATGTTAATTAATAAAAGCTTATAAATTTAAGTACCTTCATATCGGATAATCCATGAAAGCTGTAGGTGCTTTCTATCAATCTAGCTCTTGATCATATTTCAATCTAGAGTGGTTTATTCTAACACTAAGACATTTCCCTCGAAATGCTTTTAGTTCCGACAGCATACCTGATATGTGTATACCGGTATTGTATATAGGTACCTAATCTAACAGTGTACTTTGAATGTTTATAGGAAGACATCATTTTTCAGCTCTTTTCCGTAATTCACCCACCAACGACACTATATACATATATAAACGACTGGCACTTAGTTAATACAAAGGACGTGAATACAATGGCAAAGACTACATATGCAGCGATATAATAAAAATAAAAACTAGCAGTAGAGGACTTTTTTTACACAAATAAATTATATTTATTTTTATTTGTAAATCATTTTGAACAAAACTTTTTTTGCATTACATTTTTTTTTAATTTGACAAGAAAACCTCTCCAAACTATAAAACATAGAACATATATTAAAACATATTGCATTCTTCAATCATACTTTTAAAGAAATCCTCATAACAAACTCTTGCGATTGCTTCAGTTTGTGTTTTCTTTATTCTCAACAAATTTCTTTTGTAATAAAACAAAAGCCTATATATTTCACCTGTCACTTTTTGTCTGCTACCAGTGTTACAAATATATTACATATATGTTCACTACCTGTTTACAGTACTATATACGTACATAAAGCAATATTTTCAAATTCGTTTTATCGCATGTATTAGAGAACATAGTACTGTAATATAAAACCAATATAAATTAAATGCCACGCAAGCTTCATTAATAATGACGAATGAAAACTTTGTTTTGTTAATATAATTGTATTGTTTAATTTATTGATTAGAAAATGGATTACGGCAGAATGAAAATGAGTATGTACGCATCTAAATAATAATAATTTCAAAATAGATGGGTACATAAATTAGAATGAATATTATATATTAGTATAGAACACATGCATAGATACGAGCACAGACGTAAAGATAAGTAGGTAGGTAGGTGGTGGTACAAACAAAAATAATTCGCCTAACTCATTTGGGCAAAAGTTAATCTTTTTGCGATCCCTTAGTCCTAACACATAACAATAGAAACTTTGGACGGAGATTTTGTTTGCTGTACGAGGATTAAGTTATAACTTAATCATAAAAACATATTCAAATGGACAAAAACCGAGTATGGATTAGTTAAGATACCGCGCGGTGTATCAAACGTAAAATAGTAAAAACAAACAAAATAACGGCATTAGAAAATGTCAACGATGTTGGTTATAAAAAATATGTTTTATTTAATTTGATCACTACACCACACCTATACAGTAGTCGTAGTGGGTAGTTTATAACCAATTAGTTAACGAACCGAAAATAATGGTTGTAGATTAGAGTTGTTGAGATTGGAGCATAACAAAATATGGCCAAGGCTTATCCCAAACGAGAAAAATTTATCTCAATAAAAATATTTCCACTCAATGTCAAATAAATTAAATAATTCAAATGAAATTGCTAAAGTTGTAGTTGGGGCTTGACTGAATAAAAAATCACAAATTCACAATAACTTAAAGTATAGGTTATCTTTTATGCAGCATTGTAATATATTACCTTGAAGTTTTAAAAACACATGTTTACAGATAAAATGCGTGGCTTATCATTAATTTCAATAAAATATCCACAATATAATGGTATTTACAATGTGTTTTTTCGTATACAGTTAACATCAATTTATATATTATGCCTGACTGCAATAATTTCTGTCAACTATTGTGTCGCAGACCGGATATCAAATGATTTAACGATATCGTGTCCATAACGTAAATCGAGAAGTTTGAAACATTATAGTAAAACTAAATTCTGCTCCTTGCAGCAGCAGCGCAATAGCACACCCATTGCTGGAATGCGACCAAAAGGGCTTTATAGATATTAAAATAAAGGGCGAATAATTAGTTCCTCTCCGTCTTTCTCTTTCTGAAAATTATTGGCTAGTATGTATACACCGAAATAAATGTATGTATTTTATACATGTAATGCGACACACGGTAACTAAAAATACAATTTTACAACGATATCAAATGCACAACTCTATTGGTTTCGAACTTTTACTAATGGATTAACGATAAATTATTTACAATCGGCTATATATAATCAAAGTCGCATCTTTGAATATTTAAATTTAAAAAGAGAAAAAAATATACCCAATACTTCGAAATTAAACGATATAATATATATCTTAAATAATTAATTGTAAAAGGATTTTGTTGAAATCAAAGTATTATTAGTTATAGCACCGTACGAAAGGATATTAAACTATAATGCATAATTATATAGGTGTATTGTAGTGTATACTATTATATTATATATATTAATATTGTTAAAAAATTTGTTTGTATTAGAATTTATTTCGAATCTGATAAATGAAACTTTTCTGATGAAGCGTATTGCATTATCATTTACACAGTTCATTTAACATGTACAATGTACATTGTACAATTGTACATACCATTGCACTGTCACGTTTTTAACATGGTCAACGTGGAAATATCGACGGAAAATCGATAAGTACAATTATGTAGTTTTCAGGTAAAAATTAGTTTCGGAAATCCATTCTATAATACACGGTCATTTCGTTGAATGTAAAAAATAAATATGGCTTTGTAATAGTTCCTGAAGAACGAAAACACGAAAAATCGTTTTTTGACATCGCAATCTTTCAGGTCAAATATATATCATAACGTTTTTTTTTTAAAGGGTGATAGTCATCCTTTGTATAAACTATATACATGTAATAAGGCACGACATTGAAGCGTTTTGGGAATCGTTGATGCGCTCTGTATTATATTGTCGTACCCTTTCCTTTATATATTTGGTTTGTGAAATGTTCAACCTAAGGGTATTAGAATAGAATGATGGAGGCAATGGAACAACCCTAAATAAGGAAGGTAAAAAATAAAACCCCAAGGGACCTTGCAGAATACCAGTGCTCATATTTAATTGGTAGAAAATACTACAGTGAAGCCAATCCTCAACTTATACTTAGACCGCATCATAATTAATATAGTTGACTTAGTTTGGATAAGTCGATCGGAATTATCACTGCAGTCATTTTATATCCTTGAGCATAAGCTACAATATAAAATAAATACGAAGAGTGGTTTAATATTGGCATAATCAGGTAAAGGAAAAACATAAATATATATATATAATATATTGATGGATTTAATAGAAATTATGTGTGAATATCAACTATGATTATAGTGATAAGGATAACACATCTCAGTGAAACATTAAAATATCTAATATCTTATATTTTTAAAGAATACGTGAACAATAACAGACAAAACAAACAAAAACTTTTGAAGTATTAACATTTTCCTTAAAACAAAATACATTTACGTGCATCTCACCGTAAATATACAATTTATACAACACCTATTCAATTTAAACATATTGTTTGATAAAGAACCTACCTGTTATCAAATTCCAATAAATATTTGGATTAAACTATATAAAGACAAACAGAATTTATTTATTAAGTATATATTAGTTGGACATGTATATATAATATATATATATATATATGGTTTATCATATTTTACGATGTAATAACCAAACTTATGTGAACATAAAGTGGCTTTGAAATGTTGGTATATATTATAATTATGGAAACAAAGAGAATTAATATAAATAAACATACTATAAAGCAAAACATTTAAGTTCGTATGCATAATTAGAAGATTGTAATTGCTAATATTTCACTTGGCATCTGATGTAGCTATATTTTAATTTAAACATATTAGTTTGAGAAATTATGATACAATCAATAACTGAAATATTAGACCAATAAAATGTAAGTATATGGCAGAACATTAAAGAATTTTAAGTATACACTCTAATATTTTTTCACAGAACAAATTATTACAATTACTTTATTTTATGTTTTCATTTTAAATTATACAAACAAATTTAGACTGTACCACTGTAAGATAATAATTATAATAAAAATTAATTATATAGGTGCTCGTTCGTAAATAATTCGTTATTCTGCAGTAGGAGTATTGTTGATCTCTCTTTAGAAGTTAAAATATAATATTATAATCAAATTTTAAACTACTTTAATAAACGAGAAATGAGAGTAAATACGACATTTTATTTGATTAAAATGTTTAACTGGGTTTATGCCTATAAAAGAACCGTTGGTACAACTAAAAAAAAATCAATAATTTGAATTATTTATTGTATAATTATTATGTTTAACATTTAACCATTATTAGACATTTTTAATGAGACTTAAAAAAAATACAAAACCGAGCAACAAAAATATAATCAGTACCATAAAAGGGAAAAATAATTATAAATTTGAACAAATCCATTGGATATTAAATGCAAATACCGGTTTGACAGTTTAAATATTCACTGATTTGAATTATGTACTTAAAATATTAATTATTAATTGAGCGTAAAAAAAAGTAGGAGTAAATGAACTATTAAAACCGCCTGAGACTTCATAGTAGCGCAATGTGCACATTTTATTTTAGATAAAAATACTGCGTTCATATATAGTTATGTTTAACACGGAACAAAACAATGTCGTCTCTAGATTACACAATCACAACTCCCAGCTGGATTTCGGTGCCATCCGAAATAATAGCGGTTGAGGGAGAAAGCTTCTTTTTTTTCATTTGGCATAGACGACAGAAACAATTTCGATAGAAGTCAGTTTTACAGTAATACGACCAGTGTAGTAACAGAAAAATCGATCGAAAAACAAAGAGGACCAAAACACGTGTACGAAATACAAAACATACATCAAAGGGTCAGAACGTTATACAACTAACACGCAGTAGGTATACTCTTTTGCACATATACTATATATATATATGTATTATACATTATACAGTATACACCCATGATAATATATAAATGTACCTATGTGTCATGTGTACCTATATATATATATTTAATAAAATATACATAAAATAAATATGTATATATATAAGCCTATATATATATATATGTGTGTGTGTGTATTATTATGCGTTTACGTATACACAGAAATCGACGTCAATTGACCCAGTTGGGTAACACAAAACGCTCAAAATTCTTGGTAATTGTGTTAAACGCACTCCGTGCACGTTATTAATTCACCGATTTCTCATCTGTCCAAATATATACACAACCAAAAACCATAGGTCGTCGGTGTAAGGGCGGGGCGGGTTAGGCGCGAGGTGCGGTTACCACCCCTGTTTTCACATTTCACATATTATACATATAATATGAGTTATATACGACGAGCACCGCGTGTGTGTGGTGTTTGTTATGCAAAACGACTATGGAGGAAAAGCCATGTATAGTACAATAGTGCATATATGTGTGTGTGTGTGTGTGTGTGTGTGTGTGTGTGTGTGTGTGCAGCCCCTGACTGCAGAACTATATAGGATAGTAGTGATGCGTATACAGCGAGCGATGATTACGAATTATTTCGATGACAAATTTCTTTTCGGACTACCCCTATAAATAATACGCTACGGGGGGACTACTCGACGCCCAAACGGCCACAAGCGTGCGCATGTCCGCGCGCGCGCAAACACATACACACACACACACGCACGCACGCACTATTGTACTATATAATATATATATATATATATATAGCTTTTCCTCCATATGGGATATAATGTAATGGTAAACGATTATATCGTGCCTGTGGGAGGGCAAACAAATTACCGGACGCCAGATCGTTCGAAATTAAATATTACAATATGCACGGCAGAAAATAATTTACAAGCCTTCGTGCATGGTATAAAGAATAGAGTCATCAACAGATACGCGTCGGAAATCCGCAGCGAATCGAATTCAATTAAGTGTATATAATATATAATATTGTCATGAAACGAAACCTAGAACAAAAGGTTATATATGATTTACAACGAAAAATTCGACCAATTTTTACCCGAGATGTATTCCTTATTCTTTCATTCGAACCGTCCATATAGATAAATCAATACTACAACAGTTGTATATATTCGCGTTTAATGTCGTATCCCTCTTAATTTAATTTCGTTATTTACGTCACAAACTATTATGGTATAATGTTACGTTTAATGTCGAGTCAAATTCCATTGCTATATATACAGTCGTCAACACTATACGAGCAAGTAAAACGTATTATATTATACAATATACATAATACGTATAGATAAATGCGTCGTATATATATAGCCTCTATACCTACAGATAGTTTGAAATATGTCAATTCGTTTATTCATATCAGTTAAATTAAGTTAAAGACAATATTGATTCAAAATGCACTAGATTTAAATCAAAACACTTTAAACGATTATAATTATTTTTAATAAATACTAATAAGCAGGTAATATAATACTGCAATAAGAAATACTACTGTATTAACCGTTTTTGTTTCGAGTTGAAATCTTATCACGTATAATGCTATTCCGTTTAATAAAATGATTTATGGGAGTTACACACCTAACACACTAACGTTGAACGAAAATCAATAACAACGTATTCATTTTATAGTTAATACCTATTACTCACGTCTCACATAAATATTAGCGTTCATATTATACGCGTTATATAAATATTCAAATTTCAAACAAAAACGCATTTCAATATAAAACAGTTTATCAAATAAAAGACTGTACTAAGATAAATTAAAGGTTCAATAAATTCTATAATTGAATTACAATTTGTGATAATTTTGTTATTTTTTAGGTATTTAGCTGAATATATAAACAAAATTAACTATAAGATAATAGTTCACGAGCCAAAAAGTAATAATACTTATAACTACAAGTTATATTAAACGCATTCGAAATATTTAAACCTGCAGGCTAATACTACGAAAAATAAAACCAACACACTTAAAATTATTAGACTAGGTAGTGAACTAAATTAAAAATATTAAAAAGTTTAACATAATATACATTAAAAACTTATGCATATATACGAATGTACAAAAATAAGGCGATTCACTAAATATGCTATTTTTTATGGGGAAAGCGGAAATAGGGTTTCTATTATCCTAACATAAAAAAACTACACGCTTATAATTAATTACCATGTGCATATACATACGAGTGTATCGTTAAAAATTTAATTAATAATAACTATTTTAAATTGTATTAAATGCTTTTTAAAAAGTAAACATAATATAAACATAAACGTGTTTGTAACTATGGGAGTAATAAAAATAAAAGTATATATAATCTCTATACCTAGTACCTACTACTTTAAACGATCGTTTTTAATAAACGGAAAGTTTAATAACTAACCAAAAAATATCTACGCATGCATATTATGTTATAGTTGTCAAAATCAGAAATACAAATAAAGTCAATGAAAAACTTAAAAAAAATCCTTTTTATAAGATTTTACTAGTTTAAATTTACATGTAAAATAATACGTGTAAAAAATAAGTTTGAAAAATACCTAAAAATTTCATATTTTAGTTACCAAAGTCAATTTTCAAAGTTTTAATTGAGTATAATAAAGTGTACTAGTTTGTGTTTATATTTAATTTTGTGTCTAAGATAAAGGCCACGAAATTAAATATTCATTCGTGCGCACAGTATTTGAGGGTTAAGACTTGAGAGTAATAAACGTGTGTTAACTTTAAAATGAGCATACTGTTTCGAAAATTACTCTCGATATGGAAACGTTTACAGTACTGTAAATCATTTTAGTTGCAGACAACAAATATAAGCAATTGATTTTTATGCCCGCCATGAGCCAGCTGTTATAATGGATCTGAAATGATTTAGTAATAACAAAATTGACTGGAATGTTCAACTTTTTACGAGCAACTTAGTAACAATGATAAATCGAGCGTACTTTTGTGATATATTCATAAACGTCGAGTTGGCTAGTATGATTCAGTATTTTTCGACTTATATAGGTACACATGCATATTATTTCTATTGTTTTAGTAAAAAACACAATATTAAATTAAACGAAACTCGGAAGCGTCGTGTTTAAAGGTAGGTAGATAAATGTAGATTTTCCCAACTATTGTATGACATAATATTAATATAACAGCACTGTACGTTCGTTTTATGAAACGTAAGCGGTAGGTAGGTGTACTGTTCAAAACAGTAGGCATTACAATAATGATAAAGCAATGCCGAATGTACTGAGAACAATGAACTCAGTCGAACTGTAATTTCAGGGAGATTCACGACAATAGGTACATCGTGTACAAAATGTAGATTCACAGAAACTGATATTACAGTCATTAAATGTCTTATTTCTGATAAACAAACCATAAATGATAAATGGATAAAAATTAAGCACCAGAATAATAAACTATGGTATATATAGTACCTATACACTACAATTTAAGCCACCGGTTAAGTCCGGATGATTAACGATTTTCTCATGCACTCATTTAGTATTTATTTTAAGTAGATTTTCTTAAACCTAACGCACTGCAAGGGTTTAATCTCGTGGTTTTGATTCAATAAATGAATAATTCATAATATATGGTGACCCGGTTGCGGCTATTTCATCCGATCCACTAACGATTGATTTTATATATAAACATAATATGGTTATGTACAAAGCGTATATAAATACCTATCCATGATTGTAAACAAATAAATAAATGAATTGGTCTCACAAATTTAAATGAAATTAATTCTTGAGATGCCTGTGATTTCAGTTAGGTACTCTAAGTGAAATATAATTTTTTTATATAAACTTCCACAGCTAATAGTTATAGTTATTTCCATTTAACTTTGATAAGGTTACATGGTATATTTACTTAGGCTTAAGTCCGTTTAGAGGATTATAAGATGGTCGATATTAAACTTTGAGAGCAATACTATGAATCTAAATATAATAATAAAATACTTAATGATACATTAAAGCTACGTATTGAATATAAGCGAAAACCTTGCATGATATTCAGATCACGTAAATCTGAAATAGGGCAATTTTATTTTTATTTTTTCGTCGACGGTGTAATTACATTTAAATAGTCCAAACGAGAAAGATTTTATTTTCTTGGCACGTTTAAAAAACCTTTTATCCATTTGATAAAAATAATAATAACAGTAAAAATAATAAATAAAAACACACCATAACATCAGACATGGAAGAATTCATCACAAGTACGATTCATAAAAATAAAAAAGCGCGAAACAAAAAACAACTGCATTATAGTCAAGAGGAATTTAAATAATTAATACTACAACCATAAAACATGTTGATTAATTAACTATGTCTAGTTGTCAACACAACTTTTGGTAAAATATTTAAAATTCTAAACACATATCGTATTTGAAAACAAATACGAGTAGTTGAAAAATGAAGTAAATACGACAAATAATAGAAAAAAAGTTTTTAAATTTTTCATCCAATGTCGAAACGTTATTTCCTTAATACATTTTTTCCATTTATTTGCTGTATTGTTTCCTACATTCCAATACACGGTACTATAAATACATACTACAAGTAATACACTTCAATTAATTTATTTTGACTTCATTTAGAGGTTCTTTTTCATTTTTATTTATTATATTATGTTATAACTTTTGTTTAGTTTGAAATCGATATATATATTTTCTACGCCGACCATCAGTTTTCAATTACACCTCACTTTTACTGTGTTTTCTTTTATATCCCTTAGGCCGTTACGGTCCAATTCATCACGGCACTGCGCTATTTCACGATTTATAAGAACTGCAGACTGCAGTATATATAATATTATAAACAAGAAAGTTTTAGTTTTTATCGTAAGACGGCACTCCAGATATGCAAAACTAATACACGAACGACATGCGTTGGAATACGATAAAAAAAAAATCAATTTTGTTCACCGTGTAAAAAAAATAAAAGAAAAAAAAGTTGATCAAGCAACCGTTATCCAGCAACGAGGGATTTTATTCTGTACGAAATGCAGCCCAAGAAGTTTCCTATATATTATATACAAATTTAGTTTAAAAAAGTTTCGTCGCCCCGTAGTTCACCTCCTCGGTTAAAGGAAAGTTTCTCGTGACATCCATATCATTTTTAGCTCCTTTTGAGCAAAATCTAAATCATTATTATTGCATGGCTAGTGATTAAAAGGCCACGACGAGATTTTTTTATGCGAAAGCGTCGTTTATCGCGGTGCTGTGTGTACATATTATGACAGCCTACGTTTTGCGCACATGGAGGCGTTTTCCCATTATAATTATTATTTTTTATTTTTAATAACAAAATACAATTTTTTACAAATATCAAATATATACTCACACACAGTAATTTACACTGAACTTTACTAACCAGCGGCAGTAGCCAAGATAAAAATGTTATCGCCCGTTAACAAACGAATATTAGTAGGTATTAATGAACTATAGTAATATTTATGTATATATATATATATATATATATAGAAGACATTATAGGTAATACATCATGTTCTCGTTGAAATAGTATGCCCCCGCGGGTGGTAATAATATATTATATTTTCAGCGAAACAGCACCGGTGGTGGGTACCATTTTAATTGATATTGATTAGCGCGAAAAACGACGACCGATATTATAATAATGCGCAATGTCATCGTGTACCGATGGCGGCAGGATATATACCCGTCGTATATACAGTCGGAATACCCCCGCGGTGGTATAGTATATAATAATAATAATAATAATAATATCGGGAATATATTCGGCACAGGATCGAAGGACGTAAACCGAGCACGTATATAATATTATTATTATTATTATTATTATTATTATTACGCTGGGGAGGACTTGGCACCCGTTGAATTTTTTTCTCAAATGTATTTATTACACTCGCCAGAGTAACAAGACGCGTTATACAGTAGCGCGACACAATATTATATAGTGATATTGTTTAAGACCCCTCCTCTCCTCTCACTCGTTCACACCCATACTAACTCTCTCTCTCTCTCCCGAAATATTTATTTGTGTTACGTGCCTCGAAATCGGAATATAGATACTGCCGCCGGTACAGCGGGAATAGCGATAACGATAACGATAATATTATTTACATTAGGCGTGGAGGAGTAATCGCTTCGATGATGGGACCGTGTAAACCAGCAACGTGGTCCGACCGTGTTTACCTGCCGTGGGTCGGCGGTTAACACGAAAATAAAACTGAGGCGTTTGCCGGACGAAGGGACGATAAAAATAATAAAAGTATCCATAATATTGTAGGGTGTCCGTTAGTATTATAGTCAAACACAATAATATTATAACATAATAATTAACATTAATTTAGGGCAAAGGACTTCTGGTTCTAGCGTTTGCGGTTTTTGTTTTGTGACACAATCGTGAAAAAAAGCCAGGTACAAACAATTTTGTTTCGTTTTACGGCGCAGCCAAATCTGTGATTTTATATTGCATATTTTAGCATATTATTTAGGTTTATTTTTTGCATTTTGAAGCATATATATTTTTTTTTGTACAATGCAATATTTGAATAACGTTTATCAAAACGACCAACGGCGGTCCGTATACCATTTGATTGTTTGAAACCCTTGTCGCGGTAGCTGCAGGTCGATCTAGTTGTTATCATTTTATATTTTAATAATCGGCTAAAAAAATATTTATTGTCCAACATTTTTACAGCATATTTTAAGGATTTAAGTGCTAGTATAAGTGTTAAAGTTTTTTGGTTGTATTACAGTATTTCAGTATTTTTGTGAGTTTTTTACCGTCACATACGCACGATGAGTTACGGACTCGACAGTAATACTTTATACCTCATAATGAATTTGTTACGACATTTAATCGCTGTAATGTCCGGAGACCGCACGGGCGGTCGACTTAAGGTCTTAGGTCGTAATATACTGCCAGTTAGTAGTGGACAACCAAAATATTGGGCACAACACGCTCGCATTATCAAACAGGCAATATTTTATAATTTATAATACTGACGTGGAAGGACCGGTGATGGTAGGGGGCGGCGTTAAATCCCCCGGCGTTTCTTTGGTACAGCGAGGGCGGCAGGGGTGGTACGACGGTGTCCCAATAAGGGTGCCGGTGCACTGCGTTCGGCGGCGGCGTGGTCGTGCGGTGCCGGACCGACGGCGGCGGTGGTTCGAAGTTGTGACTGTAGCTGTGCTGGTAACGCTGCTGATGGTGGAAGTGCTGCGGTTGTTGTTGTTGTTGTTGTTGTTGTTGGCCGTGGTGCGGATGGTATTGGTGATGGTGCTGCAGGTGGTGGTTGTTGTGCGGATGATGGTCGTCGCTGTTGTTGTAATAAGACAGAGCAGCGGCGGACCCGCTACCGGTCGCCATGACGTCCACCGCGGACGCCGACAGCGGCGGCGGCACACGGCTGTATGGACTGTGCACCGGGCACAGTGGACGCGGCCAGTGTTGGGGCGGCGTGCGTTGCCGTGTAGCGGTGGCGGTGGCTGCGGCGGCGGCAGCGACGGCCGTGGTCGCGGCGGCGGCGCGCCACGGCTCGTCGTCGATGTACTCGTCGAACTCCACGGTGGCGGCGCGCGCTCGACTGACGACGACGACGACTGCTACTACCGCCGCCGCCACCGTCGGCTGCTGATGCTGATGCTGCCGCCGCTCACTCTCTCGTCGACCGGCCCGCTACCGCCGCAGCCGCCGACGTACACGCGCGCGCGGCGCAAACGCATCGGAAAAGTGTTGTTTTTTTCCGCCGATCCTGCCCGGTCCGCGAATCATCCTCCACACGTCACCTCCGCCCGACCAATCTTCTTCTTCGTTTCTTCTTCTTCTTCTTCTTATTTTTCACTTCTTCTTCAACGGCCCGTCGAACGTCCACCGCCGGCGGATCATACATTATTCGATGAGCGCGAGTCAAGGTTATATTATTATATATAATAATGTATTATGTAATAAACGTCTTGGCGATGACGAGTTGAATCATATCGACGGTCTCGAACGGAGTAAATAATAATATACGAAACTGAAAATTCGCATAAATATTATAAAGAAAAGTGTGCGGTGCATAGTAATAATACACACCGAAGACTGAATAATCACTTGTTTTCGAAACGACCGAGCGACGGGGCGGTTGAGTACAATAGAAAAAAAAGCTCTCTCGAAACCGCTTAATAATAATAATAATTATAATTATAACACACCCCGTCGGCAGCGAGCGTTTACATACATAGTGATTCGCTCTCATTCTATTCAAATTCTGATTTTTGGAACTTTTAAGTACCTAGGCACATGGGTTGTAAGGACCATCTTTTGATTTAATTCAATTTTTATAACATAATATGTAAGGAGTGTTGTCCCGTGGCGATACATACTCCTTATATGCCAATGAAAACACTGTAACCTAACATTTATACTGTTAATTGTTAAACAGATGATTTATTTGGAAAATGCTAACGTACCTATCTAAATCATCTGGATTCTAACAATCCTTAAAAATGGTTGCATAAAAATATCAAATAAAATATGTTGCCTATATTACATTTTGTATTTATTATACTAGAAAAAATTGTACAAATTATAAAATGTGATGGATTAATATTAATTGCTAATATTTTAAGAACCCATTATAATGAACCTATTATGTTTATTGTTTACTAAATACACTAAATAAATCTAAAACTACTCTTTTCGATATAGAATTATCGATATTTTCAAAATGATCAGGAACGGGTGATTTCCATTTTATATATATATAAGGCAGTGTATCGCATCAGGACACTACTTAAATGGTATAAAAACTCTAAGTGTTTAAAAATATTTTCCTTATGTATACAAGAAAATTCTAAAAATCAAAATTAGAATAAATGTATTGTTAAGAAGAAAATGTGGGAGGTGAGGATGCTTGGCGAATAACCCTGAATACGTGGTAGTCTTGTGTGACTAAGAGACACGCACGCCACGTCGTCACGTTTACGACGTCGCGCGGGTGGGTTTTGCCGCAGTACTACACGATTACCGCCGTCGCCACCATCCGATTAAAACATATTATTATATTATAATACTTAGATATCGAATGCAGTGTTTCCCGATGAAACAGTCTTTAACGAGCATTAAGATTTTATGGGAATTTAACATCGGCAAATGCTATACCTAGTAACTGTATGTTAATATTAATAACAATGGCGATGATTTATATTTTTATATATTCTTCTATAATACGAAACGAAACTATACGGATATAATAGGATTTATTATACTATTATCACATCAACGATCGTTGTATTGTATTATACATAACAATTTGTAATTTAATTAACATAATATTATATCTATAATAGATGAATTTTGAACCAATATCGCATACAATTTAGTCAATAGAATTAGTAATTTATATCAACAAGGTATATATAATATACAAGTTGTATTACATTTTTATTTTCAAAATAAATCATAAAATGACAATCTTATAAAATAGATTTAAATATTTTACTGTATAGATTTATATTACACCATTATACGGTATCTCCTCACTTTGTCAGACCTATCAATTTAACAGTGAGATTTTGAGTGTTTAAAATTATTTTACATTTAAATTTAATTATAATTATTGACAGTTACAAACGATTTATTGGATTAAATTGGTATCCATTGTTAGTATACCTACAGTGTTAATTATTTGTTTATTTATTTTTTTGACTGCATTCCGCCACATATTATATAGGTAAATATATATCTTAATTGGAACGTAATTTTTGTTTATTATTATTTTTAAGCAGTATAAACCAGTATTTAAACCACTTGATTTTATAAATGGAAATTTAGCAAACAACTTGAATATTAAATGTAATACATCATTATTAAGCGTTATGTAGCTCAAACTATTCGTTCCCTCAATCTCTGTATAATTCCCGTGGATTCCCACACGTTTCCGAAAATTGACCATTCCTAACAATAAATAATCGGATATCAGTGTACACTTAATGTGTACATATTTGAGATTATTTGTACTTATCATAACAAAATGACCAAATTAAAATTGAACCATGATGGTTATAGTTTTATAAATCAACGGTAACAATATAATATTATTTCAGATTAGTAAATTATGGAAATATAAGGATTAATTACTTACGGAATGTTCATTATCCCACAACGGTTACTAAAATGGTTATAGTGCTCACAGTGCTGTGGAAATACATCAATATATTATAGACAGTAAGTATACTATACATTTAAGAAGGGGAAAATCTATAGAAGATATCTTTCAAAATCTCTTCGGCTAAATTATTCTTGACTGAAGCAACCCTCGACCCTTACACATCACACGTGCCAAGTGTTCCCATGTAATTTACAAAGAAGGAGAAAATAGCGGCACTTAACGCCGAAAATGCACCATTAACACGGGACAGCCCGTGGTTGGAATTTCAAAAGTAATGGGTCGCACGTGCGTTGCCGGTAGTAATCCCAAAAGAAAATCACAACTAGCTTTTTCAAAAAAAAATAACAAATATGAAATATACAGAATTTTTCCAGTTAATACTTAATAGATAATATTTATTTGAGAATCGTATGAATTAAACTATTAAAATCTATCTGATAAATGATATAAGTATTTAATTAATGGCTAAGCTAGATATTATATTCATAATTTTAATTAATATCGATAACAAACACTTTCTTCAATGAATAATTCATGTTTAAAAAAAGTCCGGAAAATCTTCACACTACAGTCTAGTAGAATTTATGTTTTACTGAGTAAGTTATTCAAGTGTACCTCGTAATTGTGTAAGTCAGTGTAATAGATATTATGTTAAATTTGAATTCAACGATAAATCATTGCATACGAACAACGATTCCGAGGGGAAACTGCGTGTCAGCTAGCAGCTCGTATATTTCTAAGGATATTATATGATTTATTTGTACCTATGACTTTCAGTAACTTATTTTTCTATTAGTAATACATACGACAGGTGAACTAATATTTTTCCGAAAACATCACATAATCTTTTATATAATATTATATTAGGTATCATATAGTATATAATATTATTATTGTTATTTAGTATTTACTTATAAGTTATAAGTCAAAACCGATTACCGACGCACTGTAAAGAACAACAGTATAAATAGGTTCATGGTATGTACTATGTAAGATTAGAATATCTGATTAGAAAGAAGCAAAAAAATATGCGAGTCTAAATATTTTGAAAATTTTACTTTTTAAAGAAAATAATAATATCCTAAATGTCGAAAAGTTTGAAGTCCCTACAATTAATATTTTTTTCTTGAATTATCAATAATTTTTCAAACTTTTATAATTTTAACGAAATTCGTGTATTTTCTTTATTTTTCAATTGCTGCAGCAAGAACAACTTTTCGTTTAACCGTATTTTTATTTTATTTTCCTCGATTACTTTGAAAAGTACTGAGACTTAGACCAACGAGATCTATTTTTCTAACACAAACCACCGTCAAAGTTTTAGACTGAAGATTTTCACTGCGCCTAAGGTTACGTCAGTCAAAAAAAAAACACACATTATTGTGAAACCAACACATTAATCGATCCTCTCAGAACCTTAAAGTGCATATTTACGATATTTATTTACCGGCATTAATATCATCACCGATAGCTATATAATATATTTGGATGTATTTGTAAACATCTATATTATTTTTAACACATTCTCACATTCTATTTTGGTTATATTTTAAATAAAATACAAACTAAGCTATAAAAAAAGAGCAAAATCAGGAAAGTGGTGAATTATAATAACGCATTTTATTACAATTAAAAAAAACATTTTGAGCAAAACTGTTTACTAAATAGTTGGATGAACTATTTAAGAAAATATATTTATACAAATAATTAATGTTTAAAATTGTATTGAATTATGTAGAATAGTTTAATGAACGAACAGAATAGTGAGATAAAATGACAAGTTTTGATACCTAAAGCTACAAATTCAATAAAAATATCTCATACACTTAATTAAAAATTCACCTAATTTATTTTAATAGTATGTATAAAAATATAGCCTACGGTTTCAATTACACAATATACATAAATATTTTTGGTAGTGCTAATTATATTGTTCCTTAAAGCTATTATAGCTTAACTTTTTACAACCTTTTAACTTATGCACCTATACTTTTGTTTTATTTTTAACTACTTTCTAATTTACTTACACACAGTAAATTATTATTTTTTATTATTTTTAAAAATTCGTTAATTGCCGTTTTGCACAGAAAACATGCAAATAAATATAGCTAAAAACGTTTTAAGTAAAAACTTTATATTTGGCTGAAATTTATGAATATTATTAATTAACAATAAGAGGATACAAGCAGTCCACACTTTCATATTGTTACCATCTTGTCGTCATTATGAATCTCATAATTTTTACTCAGAATCTAATATTAAATACAAGTATTAGCCGCTGTGTCTATACTATAACTCAAGCAACAATTATAAATAAAAAAAGAAAATATAAATATAAATTTAAACATCAAACTATGTAAAAGTATATATTAAGAATTTAACAAAAACGATATCTCATATTTTTGAAATACATGCATAACTATATAATAGGTTATATATATTTGACAAGATGCGTTTGGAACGAAGAGTTTGTAAAACAGGAGAATGTAAAAATCCCATTAAAACGTCAACATTTCTTTAACGAATGTACAAGAAACTTTCTTCATAAATTTTCTAAAAAAAAATAATATAAAAAGAAATGCCTGTAATTGAAAAGAAGAAAAAAAATCACCTACCACTTCTGTGACATTTAATCATAACGAAATTCTATACACCCTCCTTCATTTGAAAATAAAAAGGAGTAGTGGGTAACCAGTAACCACAATTTATTTAACTAAATGTCGACAATAAGGGACTTTAGAAATATATTTTCTAAAACTTACAAACAAATAGCGCGTTAACCTAGTGACCTGAAAACGTCTAATAAGGGAATTAAACTCGACTAAAACAAATGTATAGTTCGACATGTGCGGTAGTATGAGTAATCAGTTCATTAATTTTCGCAAGTGTTTAAAGCACAGTTAATGGATGATAATATTACTACGGTCAAATCATTCAACACTACAACCGTAAGTTATTTAATAGACACCTTATTACTTCAACTGCACTCTTGTAAGTTTTAAAAAGTTAGATACCAAAATTTTTAAAAGGAAGCTTGTTTGATTAATTTTGATTATATTATATATTCATTTAAATTGTTACAATTGTACTATACTACATTTAGTGGATATTATTAGGGTAGTTCATCAATATTTCAACATTCTTCTTATATGTTATTAGCTACTATTAATAATTAAATGGTCTTAAACAATTTTGTAACTGGAAGTTACAAAAAAATGATTAACATAAATAGAAGATATAATAGTTCTTATGTACGCAAAAACATTTTACTTCAAAAAAAATATATATGTACATAGAACTGAAATTTTGTAACGGACAAAAATGTATTTATAAATAATCATCTTTCGTCGCGAAAAACCTATAAACGCTAAGTGTTATTAAGAGGACGACACGACACAACCACATTTGTTGTTTCTGACTTACAAATGTGTAAAATAAAAATAATACATTCAGCTTCGTTAGTGTTAATATTAGTGTGAATTGAAGTATTATTATATAACTTAATGGTAACAATATTTTCGTGTTTCTACAATTTTTAAATTTTTAAGTGAGTCCTGAGATTTTTTAAATTGCAATATTTTACATATTATACATATACTCGTAACTCGCTTAAAAATTGAAATATCACAAAAACACAAAAAATATTGTTACTTTATAAGTTTTGTTTTAGATCAATTCACTCTAATATTAAAACTAACGAGCTTAACGTGAACTCTATTTCTCTATGCTACGCACGTCTTGTAAAACTGAGATGAAAATGAGGGCGTAGCATTATCATCGTAAAGCTAATACAGTAATAACTGACTAAACAGTAATCAATGATTAGATATATGTGTAATTTAAAAAAATATACTAAAACTGCAATTAAGTTAAAATTACTTACTAGATTAAATTTACTGTTTTAAAAATACATAGGTACATTTTTGTTTTACAGATAGTTTTATAATAAAACCAGTTTTTTAGAATATCAAGTATTACTTTTATAACAGTATGTAAATAAATATACACGATTAAAATAATTTTTACATTTATATTAATTAGAAAAATGTACTGTTTACTTTCCATGCAGTTACAATAACTTCAACTATAGAATTCATAAATTAAAATTGTACATCGTTTGATCCAGTAAAAACTGTATTACTAGCAATGTAATTAAAAATGTATATGTAGGTAAAGAGTGGACCGAAATAAATACAAATAATTACAATTTTTATAAGAAACGATTTAAACTCATGCACAGACATATTAAAATTATTTTTTGTGTTAGAAATCTTATAATGATAACTAATTTCTAAATTAGTATTTATTAAATTAGTGAGTAATACAATTTCTGTGATATAACAGATCATAATAAAAATAAATATGACTTCTTCAACAAGTAAATGCGATTTTCATAACGCTTATTATATTATATTTGAATTCAGCAACTACTCAAGGCTCTAGAGACATCGAGAAGCTTTTTTTTCTTTTTTAACGACAAAGACCATCATTAAACCTTTATTGTGTTAAAAGCATCAATATATATAAACGGGCAAATAAACCTATATATATTTTTTTTTTTTTACCCTTATATCGAAGCCAATTGATACGTTGCACGTATTAATTATCAACCCTCCAGAGAAAGTGAATTCTAAAGTTACTGAAACAACATTTTGGCAGATCGCCGAAATACTTTAAATTTGTACAGGATTTTTTTTTAGGTTAGGCTTATTATAAAAGTATTTTGTCAAAAGTTATAAATTTATTTTGCATTTATAATATAAAATATATTTATACTACTTTAATACTCATATTATACTTACATCATCGTAAAAACTTCAATGGGTAATGCACTTACGAATATTTCACTTTAAAATAATATTTTAAATATGAAACATAAAATATTCTACAGTTGACTAAACACTACGTAGGCACCTATATATTATATACTATCAATCACCAATAAGTACTAATCAATCAAAATATTAACGAGATATAACTATTTAAATATTATGCAAACAACTGAGTTATACTACAACTTGGTTACATACCTTAATAAATACCAAGTATGTAATATGAACAAAAGAAAAATCAAGCCCCAAAATAAACAAGAATGTATTTGTCTTATCGCCTAAGGACAAGGTAGAACGTGTTTTCGCAATTATTATTATGCGCAAAAACCAAAAACGGAAGCCAAGACGAAAGGTTACGAAAGGTTACACGACACCTAAAGTCTGATAAATCTTACTAAACGCTTAACAATATAGTTTTGCAATACTATAAATTGCTAAAAGTATTGAGTCCTTTTTTCTCTTTGTATTGCTCTCAAAAATTATTAATTTATCGAACAAACTAATTAAATTTGAAAATCCCAGTCATTAATACTTTTAAGACTTCAATAAGTTGATTTCATAATAACATTTTTTATAACCTATTTTTAATACAATAAAATGTATAGACAAAATATTTGAAACATTAAAATATATTATATACCTAAAATACAACTTAAAAACACTTCAAGAGGCAAGAAAAAAATTTGAGTTATCGAGTTTTTCGAGTTGTTGAGGTTCCAGTTTTCGAGACTCGACTGTATATTAATACCTATGAAGGCATAATGACAATCCTTTATTAACAGTTTATTTAACGTTTAGCATAGAAATCACAGATCACAAGCTTCTATCCATATATATTATCGACAATATTTGAAGAGGAACTTTATTTACTAAATATATATTATATTTACACTTTACCCTGCAGTGTTAAAATAACTTTCAATTATATGCCAGTTAAATCTACCAGTTTATTTATATTATTTATCAGTTATCACGATCAACACACGCGTTTTAAACGTCTCTAGACTGTAAAATATTTGACAGGATCAGATTAGTGTATCCTAAAATTGACACTCTTGTCACCCCAGAGTTAATCAAAAAACATCATAATGTATTTGAAACACCAAATGGACACTTCTTAATACAATGTAAAAACCCATTCATTCCTGTCATTCTGAAAACATAGTTAGGTATACAAAGATATTTTTGGTTACAACATGATTAAAATATTTTTTTTTTATTATTATTAATCAAAGATAAAAAAGTAATACATTTTACAAATTATTAACAAATATTTAGCCATACAGGTTAGAAATTGAACCCTTTGATCCTATAGTTAGGTTAGGATTAAATCAATCTGGTCGCTAATCATACCAACTAATTTCATAACTATTTTGTGTGACACAGAAAATTGGATTATTGGAGATTTGTATCTATATATTTTAATTAAAAAAAGTTATAACTTATAAGTGAGTAAAATACCATAATTTAAAAATGATCATACATCGCTCCAATACAAAAATATCGTGAAAACACTTGAAATAAACCAGAGAAAATGTTGTCATTATTAAGTTTAACAACAGGTATATCAATTTAATATTAAAACTAACGAAGCTAACGAGGACTAACTTTGATATGTTCCCAAGACCGGATACACATGCAGGTGATACGTCCTGTTAAATTGAAAAGGCACCTAAATAGTAAATTATTTGAATTTGGGATAAGTGTATGTTTATATACTGTATATATATATATACATATTGATTAGAAAAACAAATATTAATTTAAAGATGAAGTTAATTTTAATAAATAGTAATATATATTTGTTACTCACATAATAAGCAAACAAATAATATATATTATTCATAGACTCAAAGTATACCCACATAATATAATATTAAGGATAGTTACACGTACATTTCACATACTACGCGCTGTATGTGCATTGATTAAAATGAAATGCTGTAATACATTTATTAAAAACCATTAGGTTTGGCTGTTAAAAGGTCTATGTCAAATGATTTTTTTTA
The DNA here is from genome assembly GCF_001856785.1 of Myzus persicae. Classification (NCBI taxonomy): domain Eukaryota; kingdom Metazoa; phylum Arthropoda; class Insecta; order Hemiptera; family Aphididae; genus Myzus; species Myzus persicae. Next base: position 310,721 of record NW_019102171.1, on the reverse strand, counting down.
TCTAATTGTTGTATTTGTTGATGAATCTTTAACACGGTTGCAACCTTTTATTGATTACCTTACTAGAGAAGTTTGAAGCACAATGGAAAAGTATAAACATTTCATTTTGGCCCCTTCAAGAGAGACAAACTAAAACATCGATTTACCACACACAAAAAGGATCAGAACTTTTACATATATATCCATATTATTTGGGCTTTTTGTCAACCTTATTTCTTTTCTACAAATGTCACTATAAATTTTCCTGTTATATATAGAACAGATGTGGGTCGTTTTGTATTCTCCTTTAAATAATTTTACATGCCCTATTGTGTCTCATTTGAGGTACACATTTTTTTTTTTTACTTACATAGGTAAATATTTAAATAAATGTAAGTGTCATTTCTAAATTGTAATACAGAATGAAATTTAAATATCGTATACATGGGATTATTATTTTAGAGTTAATGATTTTTTTACTACAAAAAAACAGAAACAATAAAAACTACATTAAATTTTAATCAACATTCACCCAATATTTTTTTTTTTAATAATGATTAATTATTTCTTTTTATTCTGCAATGGCATTTATTCACGGTAAATAAGCTAATCATTCCAAAATAATGTGATAATTATTGACTGGAACGGTAAATAATACTACCAACTCTATATAGTAGACATTTTTACGAATTTTACAACAACTATAAATCACATTTTATTTTTCCCAACCTTTTCAAAGGGGTCTATTGCCTCGGTGGTTTTGTTGAGTCCGCCTCGAAAATATTTATCAGATGGGTATCGATCCGAATTTACTGCATAAAAGAGAGGTTTTTAGGCCAGTTTGCCGTAGGTAGTAAAACACTATTCCCGACATCTGTTACATTCCCGATTGTACACGCATATTGTTTTACATTATAATATAAAGAAAATAGTATTCTTACTTTATGGTAATGAATAGAATTAAACGATCTCTTTCTATCTAATTGTCGATTGATAGTATGAAGTAGGCCCTCACTAAATTTGTTATTAAATATATTTTTATTTAAAAACAACATTTTTAAATTTTAAAAATTAATACACGCATAAAAAATTTAACAAACATGTGTAAATAAATGCATATATGTGAATATATTACATCTTTCAAAAATAATTGTTTTTGTAATCATATTAGTTCTGTAAGTATTTACAAAACCAATAATCTGTACAATAAGTGTAAGTGATTGATTAAAAAAATATCGACATTAGTCGTGAACTGGATACAATGAATTTATTTATAGGTATTTATTTATGTAAAATGATACAATTTGTTTTTATACTTAATAAATGACTATTATAATGAAAATAATGCGTATTGACATCTTATATAAACGGGAACAACTCCACAATCCTAATTATAGAGGCAAATAACTTATTTTTGACGATAAGCCTAGATTTTTTTTAATTACTATAAAAACGTCCAAAATATTAATAAAGATAATATAAAAATCTACAATAGGTAATAGATTTTATATTCAGTAAATATATATTGAAACGAAACCATACCAATAGCTATATTATTTATTATATTAGCGTAATAGACGTAATATATGTATGTAATAGACATATACTTTTTAACATAATATAGTCATCGTGTACAAATTGTGATATCTCAAGGTGATACGGAAACTTGGCAATGCAACCATTGTGTAGAAATCAATATATAGTGTTCCGATTTTGGTCAAGCGTTAAATTGTCAACCCCCTCTAAACATAAAAATCCATTTGTTGAAAATGATAAAAATATTCTTCTTTAAATAGAGAAAGTCAACGATTTTCTAAAAATTATTTCATACATTATATTTATTTATTTTCTTATCCAATATTAGTTTATAAAAAACCGGATGTATTTATCTGCTATTTCTTTTAAATCTATACAAGCTGTAATCATAATCGAGTAAATTGTTTTTTTTTATTTTTTCATTTATGAAGCCACAGTATTTTTTTCAATGATGAATGAACCAACTATATATAATTTATAATGTTTATTATATAATTTTTTTCTGTTATCAAATTGATACATTATTAATTTAAGAACACTTTAAAGAGTATGGATAGTAACTATTTATATCATAATAAATTACCTACTCTTGAAGTTTTAATAACAAAAATCATATCCTTTATTTCGAAAAGTCTTAACCTGATATTATTTTATATTTTAAATATAAAATAAAAACCTATGCTACACAAAAATATTATAAGAGCACTACTATGAAAATTGTTCCGGGATTATTTTAATTTAATATAATTTAGGCCAATATTTTACTTCTATACTTATTCAATAACATTAATTTAAAACTCTTGAATTAATTATATTGATTTTAACACGTCATGAGTAGGTAATTAAATATCTGTCATGAGAAAAGTTGAGTCTACAAGATGAACTTCGTTAAACAAAACGCCTTAGATAACATAAACATTAATAGTAGGAACCTATACAATGTACAAAACTATGTCATAGTTATAGTTGTACACATGTCTCAAGTTTTATTGAAGTTTGGTTGGAATATTATATTTGTGAATTTAATGAATAATGTAACTTTATAACAAGTTTTAAGACTGTAAGCTTTTAGTATTTGACTTTGTTTTTATAATTTTTAGGACACATTTTAACTATTACCTATTTTAAATATCAGTAACTTGTTCATCCATCAAATAAAATATAAAAATTGAATAATTCTAGGAATTAATTAATATTTTGAAAGATAAATTATAGATAAACAAAAATAAGTTTAAGTGCATAAGTATAAAGGTGAAGTATAAATGTTAAAGACAAAATAACAATATTAATTTTCTAACCTTAAAACGAAAAAGATAAAAATATGTAAAAAAAAAACTAAGGTTGACCTAATTCTGAAAGCTTCAAGCTTTCTCCTAGTCTATCGTTAAAAGCAAGGATGGCCACAATAACTCTTTCGTGTCTGGAACAGCTATCTGAAAACTTTTTCTTTGGCACATCCGCGCTTCTCCGTTTATAATATACGAGTATATTTAATAATAGAAAACCCCCCATAGATACTCAAATTATGCGTTTATAAACGAGGTATGAAGAATTTACAATATTTTATTTGTTTGAATCGGTAGAATAATTTTAAATAATAATGAAAAAAAAAATACTCCGAGTTCATTTTAATAAAAATGTTTGTAAAGAGAAATATGGAAATATGATATTATACTATTTATAAAGAATTGCACAATTCAATGACCCAAGATAAAGCTAAAAGCCAAAAATATTATACGAATATAAAATAAAAATATTAGATATTATGCGATTGTTCAAAATGTATACATTTTTTTTTATACAACTTAAAATGACTAGTGTACTAGACATATATTATAATCTATAATAAAACATTAACATACAAAAATAAAATATTTATTCAAAATTAGCGTAAATATTGGATATTTAAATACTATATTTTAACAATATATTATAAAATACAAATTATCAATTAAATACGATTTATATTAGTTATTAATTATAATTAATGTTTAAGTGCTCATATTTTATTATGCATTGTTGCTACAGAGTAAATTCCAAAAATTATAATCATACTAACATTTGTTTTCCCTGAAAAAAACTAACAAAATGAGAGAAAAATGATTCATGCATTTTAGATGTAAGAGATAAAGTCCTGGTAGATTTCCCATGATAATTGACGTCAGGTCCCCAGCGATAGCTTGTAATGTGTCACTGACGGTTAGAACTATATAGCCCCCCCGTGTTGGTACACACGTAATCGCAGTTTTCATTAAAACGCACAAGCAGAGGAGCAGGGGCAGTCAGCAGATATGACCGACAAACCTCATGAATGCCTGATTAGCTTCATCGTATGTTACATGTTTGCTTTATTAATTAGTTTTCAAAAGGGTCTACCGATACGGTGACCTAGAAATGAATTTCAACACGACGATAGCCTCTTACTTGTTCATTGCTAGTAAATTTATCATATTAATTAGGACAGACCATTAGTACAAGGATTCGCCATTACCTTAAGCAAACTTTAAATGAAATACAACGAAGAAACTTCCAATAAACATCTTTAACATTTAAAGTTTAAACCAGAATTAAGCCACAATAATAAAATAAAGATAACATTTCAAAGCAAATATTCTATGAGAAAATGTGTAGTATTGCACTTTGGCTAATGTGGTTATGTATAGCCATAGTTTTATTATTATAATATTATCCATATAATGTTAATATTAGCCACTGAATCAAAGGTTATGTTAAAATTTAAAATTACTCACGTTACTGTTACCCCTTATTTGTGCACTAGTGACATCACTGACACCAACATCAAATTACATTAGTACAATTAGTAAATAACAAGTCTTATCTTAAATAATTATTGTAGTTTAGATACGTGATAGGTCAAAATGGCAGGCGTACAACATAGATTTAATCTTACTTAAATGGAATTATTGACATGATTTTAAATATTATAGGTATAGGCTTTGGTGTGAGTGAAGCTCATCGTCTTTTCGTGAGTACCCTCAGGTCGAGATTACACCTATATAGGTGTAATAGAACCATATTGTGAGTGCTAAATATAATAGTCTTTAAATATGCAAATCGTTGTACAATCTTGTATTTTTGTGTACAATAGATGTAATACAATGTAAATATGTAAAAGAATATAAAGTTGAAAGCTGAGCGTGTAGATATCAGTACTCTTTCAGTGTACTATATTCGCACGGTCGGGGGCGGGTAATCCGCATATATGACGGATTGTACGCGGGGCTCCGGTATTGCTCCTCTGTATAATCAGTATTAAATATTATTCTCGTTGTGTACTAAAATAATAATTAATACCCTTCATTCGCATTGTTACATTTATTAATCACTATTAGTTATTATTTATTATTTTTGTCACACTTCAACCTTTGGGGGTTCATATCTATTATGATGAAATTAATTTGGGCAAACTACTCGTTATAAGACTTCTTTTAGGGAAATACATTGTAAAAATAAAAAAATTGTATCAGTGCTAACAATAATAGTTTTATTATGACATTTTTCAGGATTCGATGGCTAATGTTAACATTGTCCAAAATTTTAATAAAATGATTGGTAGCTAACATTAACATTTAGCTATAAGTTTAACGACCCCCCCAAGAAGAAATTAAAAACGTACCAACTCATTTGGTCTTGTAAATCCGAAAAGTTACATCGAACTGGCGATATCTTGATGGCGGCAGAATCGTCGGACCAGAACTTCAGTTTCCTAATCGTCAGGTGAACTGATACGAAAGAGCGAACTAATATAGAGGGCAGAGGGGGCAAAGCACTTTCAGACAATTTGGAATTATCGCATAGAACAATTATACAATAATTGATCCACGATATTTTCCGCCTGTATGCTTCACATGAAACGGTTGTCATGGACGTTTCCTCAGAATCTGTCTATAGACGTTCAATACTCAATTGAATATCGTTTTCGTCTTTTTTTCGTTTTTCACATCCACGAGTGCGCGTATGTGTGATGTATGTATTGTGTTGTACAGTGTGATGAAATTCCAGCCACGAATTTCGATCAATTACCAAGCGTTTTCGCGTCGCCGTTCGTGAGTGCGCATTATATGCCTATTTAATAGTGTCGTGTAGTGGCGAAAGGAGTCTTAATTACATCTGGCCCGACGACACGTGCCGCCCATTTTTCGAGGGCGGAGAGTTACGCGCCAAAGTATAGGATACACTAAAGAATATTATTTACAAGTGTCTTGTAGGAATAGACAATTTCATACGCCTCTGTACGACCGTTATTTAGGAATTTATTGCATTCACATAATATTATAATATACATATATATATATATGGGTACGTACCTATAAATATACCTTCCCTAACTATATAATATGTTCGTCAAATTCAGAGAGAACCTTGGTAAAATAATCACGTAACGCGTTCATTGTAATATGATGTTTAGTGTAATTACTAATTATGTTAAATGCATGATTATTGTTGGTTCGATAATAAGCCAAAACCACACATAATATGCGTATTTTTGTATGATGTAACTGTAAAGCGGCAGTTCGACGTTAGACGCGATGTATCATTATTGGTTCTCGGCGCAGACGATTGGATTGTAGTAGGGATTTCGACAAACATCAAAGGATTTAAGAAATTTAAGGGTTATTGAAGTTTGATGTCCGTTAAAAAAACACGCACTCCAAGCATCCAACAACACACTGCGTCAAAAAAAAATACTTGTACTTCCTAAACTATATAATATAATGTGTGAATAAGTACACGTATATTCTGGTATTCATATACCACTATATAGACACACACATACTATCCCTACAACAGCTACCTGGTATAGGCTGTATTGACAAACGTGGAATAGGTTCCCAGGTCAATATAAGTGTAGGAATTGGTTTCCGAAAAAATATACAAAATATATTTATATATAAATACATATAACACATTGTTAATTATTATGCAAGCTAATTACAGAACACGAATTACAGTTCAGGATCGTAGGTAACCCATGAAGTCCAATCAATAGTTTCCCAAATAGTATGATATAAGAATGAGTACTCAAAGAAGTAATAAAGTGTTATCCACAGATAATATGGTTTGGAATACATTTTGGGCCTTCGAGTTTTTATTATATAACAAGGGAAATATAAGTTAATATTATTTGGTCTAAAATTTAATGGTAACATTATTATCTAAGGACCCAAGTAGGCTTTTATTGATTTTATTATTTTTAAGTAAGTCAAGAGTTTATGACATTTTTGAAACTGTACACTTAAAAACTATCACCTAACTTAACAATAATTATTTCAATAAAAGCCTACGTGGGCCTTAGATAATAATCTTACCTTTAAATTTTATAATAGGTCAATTCACTCTTATATAAAAACTAACAGCGCATTATTATAGAATCTGGTGAACGAAAATGTGCTATATCGTACGTGTGTAAGACGGAGACAACATAAGCAGGTACGACGTCCTCTTAATAAATGGTTATAAGTACGCTGTAGTTAAAATTAAAGGGCGGGGGTTAACCTACCAACCAAACTAGTCAAACCCGTTGACCCTCCAACAAAAAATTTTTTTTTAAGAAATGTATAGGAAGAAGTTTATATGTCTTTAATTGTTAATGATAATGTTAATTATTACTTTTTTTTTTTAATATTTACAAATACGTATATTATGGATGGATGTATTATTATAAATTTATAACAAGGCTATTAATTTGTAGACAAATGCATTATTCTTAGATTACTATAGAACGAAAATTTTTTTCTTTCACACTATTCGAATTAGCTACTAATAAATTTTTACATTTTTTTGATATTTTAATTATTTACGTCAGTTACAAAACATTTTATATTATGAATTATATTTATTCATTTAATTTTCGTTTCATAAAATATATACTACATATTCTGCACACACGTCGTACTAAATTAAAAATATCTTTAATTAAAAATATATTACACTAGATAGATTTTTATATTTTAAACTATGATCCTTAAATATACTTACAGTGCATTTTTTGAGATTTATAATGCGTTTCATACATAATTTTTGAGATTATAAGGTTTTTTGGTGCATTAAATGCACAACTTTATTTATTACTAACCATTAGCCTATGTTTACGATGTTTGTTGTTTACAAAATGTAATAATATTATAATAAATTATCGCTGAGATGAAAATATAAATAATATCAATAATATTAGGTATTCGCCGTATCAAACGCGGCAACTAAGAGGAGATAGTTGAGTATACCATACTAGTATTGCTATAATAAATTACCATTGACCTTTTTATAAATGAACTGAGCGTAGAAAGAAAAACTATGGTCAAGAGCGAGATACTAGATGTACTCCTTTTTTGGAAGAGAATATTTTTTTTAAAAATGTAATATAACAGGTGAATGGTAGAGAATACTGATTTTATATAGTTGTAATCATATTATACCATATTATAAGCCATAAAGTGATTAAATGGAGGGAGGACTGATGTAGTGATGTATTATACCCTCGCCTAGGACTTTTATTTCTTAAAAGGACGTAACCCCTACCCACATGTGTTATCACTTATCGACCATTTTATCAAATATAAGCTCAGCAGTTCAAACGATGTTTTAATAACTTAAATATTATAGTTAATTTTCTTAAAGGTAAGAATATTTATCAGTGTTCTCTCGTATCTCGTTGGTTCCTTACAATATTTAATTTTTGGCGAATAATGGAAAATTTTAAATACTTACACATTCTAAATAGTACCAACTCATTACTCGTGCCCAAATTTAATTATCTTAAAAAATCAACAAGAGAAATGAGATAATGTTCTAACATTTAAGTTTAATAATAAGTCAATACAAGTATTTACATATTTGTTGTACCCGTATGCCTCGTCTCAATCTTATTTTTTAATTTTAAACTTGAAAACGCTTATAACTTGCTTCATAATTAAAACACAAAACATAAAGATTTTCAAACTTTTTGAGCCTAACTAGCAAACTAGCTGTTTTGAATATGTAATTGTCAATGTGTGTTTGATTTAACAGCAGGTATAACACCGTGACAATGTTTGACCTTTGACAGTGAGAGTCTTAAAAAAGTTTGGAAGTCTATAAGATAACATTTTATGTATCATACCTATTCTTCCTTATGTTTAAATACTCGCCCTTATAATCTTCTTATTTTTAGTTGTCACTCTAGGTACATATTTATACCGGGTGAAACTTTAGGATGTTAATCATTTTAGTTCTAGTTTGTAGAACTCCCAAACTTTTAAACTCAAAATATTTCTCATTATATTTGTAGGTACATTTTAAAAGTTCCTTCATCGTGTGTGTAGGCGATTAAAAAGTTGTCTGTTTTGCAATTTTTGTTAAAATGCGGTTATCAAATATCTTGATATTCAAGAGAGAGAAATAAAATAAGTCAAAATGGATCTTTGTTCCTTACTGGCTTTCTAACTATAAAATAATAATGTAATGTAATACTTTATTTTTTATTTAGGTACTTATGTTACACATTTCATGACTCATTAAGCTTGACACTCATAGATTTTCTATTTAATGAAAACACTTTAGTATAGACTAGCAGTTAGATTTTTCTGATCATGTAGTTTTACATTATTTTCAAATATAAGCATATGTAAAATATAATGCAATATTCTACTTAATTTATTTAATATATATTAACATGTATGTATCATACATTTTAAATTTTAATTGAAAAAGAAATCACAGACGATACAAATAATTAAAAAAAAAATAAATTATCATATTATATTATTACTCACTGCATTCAAGAAAAAAATTTGAAAATATCTCTATTTTTAAGAAAAACTTGCCGGATAGATTATAAATTATAATATACCATGTGAATTGTACATCCACCATTAGAACCATTATCCTTAGTACACAAAGTTAAATAACTCAAAAACTGTTCGTGCACATTTTGATGTTGATTTTGGTAAGTCAAAGTTTTCAGAAAAATTATCCGCTACATAATTTACAGTATAAAAGGGGGGTTGTCATTTTACAAAAACAGAAGTTTGTATCTCCACAGAAGACTCTCTTTAATTAATACAAAAAATCTCAAGAATTTGAAAATATTACGGTGTTTAAAATGAACAAGTTCATTATTAAATGAAAAAATTAGGTTATCATGTTAGGTGAATCACCTTGTATATGTAGGTGCATAAAAGGTTATTTTACCTAATATTATAAGTTGATTACTAAATGTAATAAGTACTTAACAATATGAACTAAATCAATTAGTGAACTTGAAACAATAGTCACAACAGAATCTAACTAAATTTACTTCTCGAGTTCTAGCTCAACTATAGTCCCTGAATACATATACTTGCCTTACTATATACATTTTAATATACCTGACAAATAAAAGTTGTACCTTATATATTTATTTATTGTAAGCTATTCTAATAGCAATTAAAATGCATTGTTTATGATTAAGTTCATTAGATGCATTTTATTCAAAACAATTTAAGAGCTAAAGTTGTATAAATATTTTTAACATAAGACTAATGTATCTTTCAATAGAGTTTAACATTAATCATCAGTTATACTTTTCAATAATTGAGGCCAATATTATCAAATTGTAAATTTATATTAATATGCTTAAGCTTTTAATTGTAGTTACCAATTGAGCAGGTACTTTAGCATATTAATTATTAATGCTTACAATAACCTTACCTTTAAAAATGGCCTGGTTAATAAATCTCTAAGCTGGGCACCATCATAAGCTGTCTGAGAATGATTTGGTAAGGTAGTTAGTATATCCAAGACATCATGAACTAAACTAATTAAGTCTTCAGAAATTGGTGAAGGTGGTTTCTTTTCAGAATCAGTTCGGCTAGAATTTATGAAATGGTACAGCTAAAATACAAAAAAAAAGAGAATACAATTTCATAATTATTAATTATTCTGATCAGTGAAATTTCAGTACAAGTTGTACTTTATTTAAATATAATGAATATTATTAAAAAAAACATATAAACTGAATAAGGTATAAAAATACAAACCTCCAATAGTTTACATAATTGTTCATCATCTAGTAATGGTAAAACTGTTTGTGGAGTATCAGGGAGTGCTTCCTGTATACATTGAATGTCATCCAATGAACTCAGAATAACACCAACAGCTTAACATCAAGTATAAAATAAATTGTAGACAATACTGGTTCTACTAGCTGCACAAAAATATAAATATTTGTTTGATAAAAATATTTACCCGAATTACTAATGTCATCATCGCCAAAATCAGAAAACTGTTCAATGGCATTGGAGTTTGAATCTAGAGAAGACTGGTAAGTCCAGCGTGGTGATGACACTGCTGCCATTACAGCTCCACGTAAACGTCTACGACTATTATATATTTTCAATTGTTCAACTGTATCTACCAAATGAACTTTGGAAGCATTCTTATCTCTTTCCTAACATACAATTAATAGGGTATTATATTTAAAATTTAAAACTAAAATTCGAATAAATTTATGTAACACATACCCTTAGCCATCTGTGATTTAAAACTTCCTGAATAGTCAAACGTTTTTTAGGATCTAAACATAGCATCTTACAAATAAGATCTTTAGCTCCTTCACTTATATGTTCCCATTGTGGTCTGTTAAACTTTAAAAAAAGATGAAAATTACAATTAATCATACTTTAATCAAAATGTATCAATAATAAATAAATAACATACATTCAATCTAGCATCACATATATTATGGTAAAGACGATCCCCAGTACCTAGGAAGGGTGTTAGACCAGATAATAATATATGTAATATAACTCCAGCTGACCATACATCTCCAGGTTTACCATATTGTTGTCGCTCCACAACTTCTGGAGCCATAAAATGAGGAGTTCCTATACGTCCTTTATAACATAATAATAATTACTTTAGTATAATAATTGTAAACACTTAAAATTCAATACTTAGTGGTAAATTAATATTTATTAAACTAGGATTGTGTGTCATTAAATAGCCCTGATAGTGGTTTTGTTTTGTTTTTTTTTATGTTTCACTTATGCAGCATACCGTGAATTCACATTCAACAGTCTACACCAGAGGTATTTAAACTGTGTGTCGTGAGAGTTATCGAAGGGAGCCGAGTAGTATAATTGAAAACCAATAAATATTTTTACAAAAAACATTAACTATTATCATTGAGGCACACCAGTTGGGAAACGTTAAATTGTCTACAACAATCATTCGCTAAATATAGCTTTAATTTTTTTTATATATGTAATATGGTAAATAATAATAAAATATAAATTACACTCATATAAACATTGATTTTTTTGTCATTTATAAATTGGGAGCCGTCAACATCTTACTGTTTGAATTTGAGGTAAATTGTAAAATGAAAGATGGGTTCTTATTACACATTTAACATTTTATAAGAAATATTATTTTATGTGAAATGTAATTATTAGGAAATCATTAGATAAAAATATGTGCCTTAAAAGGATTTCAACGCAACTATTTGTTTTCTCTCTCCAACCCACGCACATCAAATCAAATGTGCATTCAGCAGAACCAACCCTATGTTGTTGATTTCAGTTTTAGAGTTAATCACCTATTGCCAAACTTAAGAAAGTTAAGAACATTATCTGAGTCTACGATGGCAATTTTAAACAATTTCAATTTTTATTTAAGAGAGTGTAAAGTATAACAATTTAGAAATGCTTATAAATTGTAAAAAAGTAAAATATTAAAAAAAATCTAAAGTAAATATTATTAATATTATTATTTTTATTATAATATTATTGACAAGGGTAATGTTCATAACTTGCAGTTTTTAAAATAAATGAATTCACTATAATATTGAAAGTAATACAACAGAGTTGGTTCTGCTTAAGTTAAATTTGGTATCTGGCTCGTGGATCAGAGGAAAAATAAATGATGCGCAGGCATCCTCTTCAACTCAACTAGTAATTGAAATAATCAAATGTTGCCTATATAACAAATAAATCTACTAAATCAACCTTTCAAAGTGGTTCAGTATAAAATATCAATAATTATTCGATTAACATAAAATATAAATATATTATACAACACTTTAAAAACTAAATTTTAAATTCTAAGCATTTTTGAACATACACTACAGTAGAATTGCACACATGTGAATTTAGAGCTAATTCAGATATTTTTTTTAGTTAACAGTAAATGAAATACAGTTCGCAATTGATCCATATCCATTAATAACAAATATATTTGTTATAAATTATAATTTAGAAGACATGAAAACAAGATACTTTAAATGTCCAACAATTTTTTTGGCAAGGTTAGACAATTTATTTACACTAATTGTGTACATAAAATACATAACAATACGACCATATTGATTTTAAAACCTGTAATTTTAATAATAGGTTTATTATATTACCCACTTTTTAAGTGTTAACTTTAAAAATCATTTTTGGTGGTTAACTTTTAGATTTAAACATAAGTGAAATCTTACATTATTTTTGCCCTGAATATAGCTTTGTTTTATTTTTATATAAGGTAATTTGTACAATTTAGTCAATGTTTTGAAATCCTTTATTCATAAATTACATTTATTTTTGAATGTGTCATTTTAAAATTGTACGGTAAATAGTAAATACCATACAGTTGAATGAGCTATACTAAATAGTTACAATAGTAATACACCTTAAAACCTATAAATTAGAAACAAAATAAAATTGTTAATATTGTTATTAAATTTTATCTATGATCTATTATGTACTAAAAGAATAATTATTTGTCATTTTATAAAAAAAAAATGTTTTACTCCCTCAGATTTCAAGATTCGCACCAACTAATCTAACTTTGCAGAACCTAAATGCTTTGAATAAACATCAATTTTTTTTCAAAATCAAAATAATAATTTAATGACATAATATAAGACAAGAACATTCCCCATTCTATGTATTATTTTGCTTGACTTTTATATTTTTAACACTCACTTTTAATAACTTTAAAAAGAATATAAATATTAAATTAGTTATTGGAAGATTACATTTGAAATTAAAATTGTATTTAATAAACAGCATAGCTACCAAAAAAAAAATATCCAATGAATTAATATTTTTTTTCTTTATATATAGTCATAATTAAATACCCACCTGAATTTATTGTTTTTATATTTTGGCATCATGCATCAGATACAATTTAGAAATAAAATTGTCACATCCATCCCAAGTCAAAAATACATAGAAGAAAATTAAAAGAACTACCTATAATTTTTAAACAAAAATAGCCAGTATTACTGGTTGCCAAGGCTGATTACGAAATAACTAATGGTAAAAATTATATTGTGACCATGATTTTAGAATTGTTTAAGTGCGGTAATTGTTAGTTGCAGTTTAGCCCTGCAGCAGTTATTTATATAATACTATCTAAGATATTAGATACGAGTCTTTGGAATAAAATACTAAATCTGATAAGAAATGTATCCGTTAGATAAAATAAATAAATTTAACTACTATATATTTTAAAGCTAAGTAATAGTATTATAATTTTTCTAAATATATTTATTTTAGGAAACAAACTTCAACCAACGATTATATAATATGTATCCATAATTGAACAGGTAACATAAATTATACACTCATTTAGTATCTAACATTTATGTTAATTATGTAATACCTAATAAACATAATTCTAGGGGTATGAACTATGCAAAACTGCAAAACTTGGTAATAACACTTTTTAGGAGATGGGGTAAATCAGTGTAATAAATAAGAAAATGTTAAGAAAAAAACATAAATATACATTAGCGTTGGAAGTAATATCATTTTCAGAGATATTTAGTCCTAACTTATTTAATTTTCCTATTACTTTGAACCAGATAGTATTACAAGTTAAACACAATTTGTTTAAAATAAAAATAATTTAGAACACAATATCCATTAAATATTAATATAATACTGTTAGCTAAACTATATATATATATAATATAAACACACAATTTATTCTAAAATATTGTTAAACGTCAAGTTCAATAATTATAAGAATTAAACAAAATTCTAAGTTAACAATTGTTATACCAACTAAAACGCTTTATCAACTCATACCAACACCTTTTTCTTAATCTTAAAATTAAAATATATTATGTAATGTAGGTTCTATATAAATCCTATCTAACACATTCTTCAACTCTACAATCTATCTAATTATAATGTCATTCATTATTGTTTTTCATACTTCAAAATGTATAAAGAGGCTAGACAAAATATTGTTGATTAAATTGTATCATAACATATTTAGTGTTTGACAAATGATTAAGAATAGTTATAAGAAAACAATAATATTGTGCCCATAAAAAAATAAAAATAAATTCAATTTCTTCTCTATCGATCTAAGGCATTAATTTTTAAAAATATATACATTTAGCACCAAAATATTTCAAACCATGCTCTATGTTAATGTTAATGTTGTTAATGTTATTAAAATTATTAAATTATTTATCATTTAAATGTTTATAAGCAAAACTAAAATTTAAAATTATTTATCTATTTTGTCAAGCATTAATTTGTAACAAAAAATATTATTATAGTTATCTAATAAAAATGTCAATTGATTTTTAAGATATTTAAATAATGTAATAAAGCTGTACAGTAATTAATAACAATAAATAAAACAATTGTTTAGAAAAATAAAATAATACTAATTTTCAAAGTTCAAACATAACATTAATATAACTAATTGCAAGTTAATTTTTTTGAGTGCCTAGAAATTCCAAAAATTAGTTCAACAACCAGCTAATTAATTTTTGAAAATTAATTCATAATAATACCATTTTGATACTCGGCAACTTCCAATTTTTCCAAATCCGGTAAATTATCATAGAGCATAAGAATGTGTGCTAAAAACATGAAGGTGCAAAATTGTACATAGTAAAAAGAAATTTCAGAAATAAATCTTACATGTTTTTATTAATTAAATATTAATACTAAATAATATAAAATATTATTCGCAAAGCCATGCAAAAAAAATCAAATGTATAAAATCATGAACTGTAGAACTATTATCAATGATAAGAGACAACTAATATAACTATCTTGTTTTTGTCAAAGTATATACTTGAACTTTAAAAGTAAACGGTATTTAAACAGTAACTAGTTTACTTAAATTTTTGATCATGTTATTCTTTGTATTGCTTTATATGATGTAATTTTTCAATACAACCTTGGAAATTGAATCGTAATTTAAATTTTCTAATAAAAATGTAATGTCAATTTAATGTATAGTACATTTGTGATTTAAGCATTATTGGTTCATAACTTATCAATAATGAAGCATAACACAACATAGTATATTATTTTAAATCATTAACAGAAATTGGTTTTTGAAAGAGCTAATCCTAAAATGGTTATTTTATAATTATTGTTATAAAAAAATATTTTTGATTCCATTACAACAAAAAAATAAATAAATAATTTTAAATTACATTTTATTTTTAAATATTAAATGTAAAATAAAAAAATATAGTGTGCCAACACCAACAATACAACAATTTGTAACCCATTTAAGTGCTCTTACCCTGTCTGTCTGATTGTAAATAAACTTGGCCGTTAGCACTCAAATTAGGTCGGGACAAATCATCAAAACTTTTTGCTTAAAAAAAAATAAAACAAAAAAAAAACAAAATAAAAAAAACAAAAACAAAAATAAACAAAAAATAAAACAAAAACAATAACAGTCAATGTTTAATGTGTTATGAGGTTATGAATACCTCCATTAATAGAGCTTCCATCATGCAACTGTATTGCTACACCAAATCCTCCAAGTTTAACTGGAGCTGAATTCTCTTTTGTGGCCAATAGGACACAATGCGGTTTTATGTCTCTATGAATAATGTCATTTTCATGACAATACCTGATTGCTTCAAGTGTTTGTCTCATATAATGGCTACAAAATTATTTATATAAAAACAATAGTCCAAAAATATTTTAAATATTTAATGTGGTTAATAAAAATACATTACCTTGCTACTGCTTCACTGTAAACAAAACCTGCTGTAGCTCTACGGACGATTTCAAAACATATGTCTGATCCATCCATACTGCAAATTAATAAAATAGTGTTTTACAACCATACCAATTTAATTATGCGTACAACAATATTTATTTAACAAACTAAGTACTTATATGTCCATTGCTTAAAAATATTTAAACTTAAAATTAAATATGCATGTTAAAATGACCATACTTGATGTTAGAATTTACAAATAATGAATACAGTAGAACCCGTTTAAGACGCTCTCCATGGGACCAGCTAAAAATAGCGTCTTAAGCGGGAAATCGTATTACGCGGGAACAATACATTTTTATTTTATTTTACAATTGGTATGTATCTATTTTCTATGCATACAAATTATATCTATTACTTAGCAGAGTGAATTATTACATGTATATTACATATTATTTTATATTACCTATTTAAAATATCATCTATCTTTCTTTGTTTCACATTTTTTATGTTTTTTAAATGCAAGAAGTTTTTAATTTTATTAAGATGCTGTAACGTTTTATCAGCATCAACGTCTTTAATCAACCACAAACTGTCATAAACTGGGGAAATATCAGATTATATTTTGATGCCATGAATAACCGTATGTAGTGTGTCATATCTAATTGTCCGATAACCGGTACAAGTACACTTACATTATTCGTTATCATTATTATTAGTGAGGTATTTCTTTAAATGTTATACAATGTTTATGTATATACAATGTATTTTTATATTAACATCATTAACAAGACGAGCGTCTTATCCGGGAACATAGAGCGTATTACCCAGAGTTGATTACATGTTAAATGTTGTCAAAATCAAGGGACTCGTAAAAATGAGCGTATTAGCCACGCAATCATCTTACGTGAGAGTGTAACGGGTTCTACTTTACTTCTTCTGATAAAATAAATTTTTTATTTGATATTATAAGCATTCTCCAATGAAAATAAAAATTCAGGATACACACAAATATAACTAATTTAAGTAATGAAAAAATGTTTTCAATTTTGTTTTTAAAGCTTGATGATTAAGGCCTTATGGTCGTTTATTCAAACTATATTAGGCCTATTATACTGACAATTCTAGTAATACGATAAACCTTCTTGAAAATATTTAATGTTTTCCTTAAAGTATTCCTAAACTAATTAAGGAATAAAACTTAATCTTAAACTATTGTAGATAGATTTTCAAAAAAATAAATATAATAAAACAATATTTATTTTTAAGTGATATTATTATTCTATTATACATTTAAACCTTTTATTAAGAACTTCAAAATGAATATTTTCTAACTTATTTTTATTTTATCAAAATGTTAGAATTAAAAACATCGCCAAGCAGTTAAATTGTTATTAACTGTAAAATATGTATGTTAGTACTGCAATTGTGTTGGTGTGTTCTTTAACTAAAAATAATGTATGTAAAAAACTTACTATTCGAAAACCATATATAGCATTCCTTCAGAGCTGTAAGTTTCCAGTAGCTCTACTATATGAGGATGTTTTAGCATGTGACATATTGTTGCTTCTCGTTTTAAGTCTGTGATCAAAATACAATCTTGTATCAATAAGTATAATTAATTAATAAAATTAAAAATTAAATACCTGATGTACTCAAACCAGGACTTGATGTGAAACTTGCTACGTCAACAATTTTAACAGCAAATTGTTGCCCAGTTTGACGATGAACACATCTTTTAACCAAACTAAATGGTCCTCTGTAATATATAAAACATTAATAACTATAGTGATCATCAGTTGTTTGTATATATATTAGATAAATAATAACAAAGTAATTTGATTAATTATTTCCTAAAAAATATTTCTACGAAGATTAATAATATTTACGTAATTTTTTAATAAAATGTTCAACATATTACATGAATGGCTAACATGTAAACTTGGAACACATTATTGTCAGAATTTAAACTTTAATAATATAGGTGAGAGATTCAAAGACGGTTTTCTGTTTGCACTTTTATTTCAGAAATACCAAGTAATACCTGAAAAGTATGTGCATGTATTTAAAAAAACTAATAATTATGATATATGTTTGAGCAATATGAAAAATATAAACTTGTGGCTGCAATTTATGGAAATTATTATTGAAGATAGAGCTATATGTGAAATCTCTCATGGTCAATCACTTGCTGTTACACAACTTTTATACAAATTATACTTTAAGCTGGAAATGTCAAAAGAATGCCAAATAATTAATACTATCGATGTTGAGAAAAATCAAAAATTAAACAATAACATCATAGTAAATTTATGTAAAAGTAATGGTAGTTTCTTGTCACATCAGAAAGAAATAAAAAATAAAGAAAGACTAAATGCAATCCATGAAAAGTGTTGCCATGTTTCTAAATTATTTTTGAATTCAAATAGTATTTCATACACTGCTATTGATGTTTTAAAATCAATAAATTGTATCAATACATGTAAAGGCAATGGTTTAAAGATATTAGAACATAATATGAACAGTATTTATGATTTATTTATTATGAGTTTAAATAAAAAAAAAAACGAATTCTTGGAAAAATCCACAGAAAAATCTAAAGAAATATTATGCAGAAGTACACTGCTTAATATTCTTAATATAGCAGAAGAAAATAACATAATAACTGATAATAACTTTACAGTCGCCAAATTAGATGATGAAAACTTTATTCAAAATATTGACTTGGTATCTCAAGAAGATATAAAAAATGAAAGCTCAACAATAAGTAGTTTGAAAATAAAAGAATCTATTATCACTCAAGGATTAGAAGAATTTAAGAACGAAGATTTTGTGAAACAAGATGTTTTTAATGAATATTTACAGCACACTGGATCTTGGTCTTCTGAGTATTTGAATGTAGATTCATTTAAATTCAAACAAAACATTCTATCAATGATAATAAAAGAAGTTTTGAATTTTGAATATGGTATAAGTGAAATTAAATTTATTAAAATAAATAACACAAATGTAGCTGGAGTTGTTGATGTAATACAAAATACAAAAGTGATAAAATTAATGAAGGATAACTTGCGAAATAAAGGTATATTAGGTTTTACTGCTGAAGATGCATTATCTGCTTGTCTTAATGCATATAATGAAGAAATGAAAATTTCAATGAATAAAAGTATACTATACCAAGTTGTGGAAGAATATGAAAATCCCTCAGAAAATGCAAGCATTACAACAGAAAACAGTAAAGGTAAGAAACTAGAAAATTATTCAGATTATAATAGAAGTGGTAAATATTTTAAAATGACAATCAATTTTTATCTATATAGGTGTAGGTATAGGATTACCTTATCATATAAAATAAGCTGAAAAAATCACTAAAAACATTCTTCATATTTTAAATATTTCTACTGATATTGTTTCCACATATAGTAGTTTTATCTCCACAGGTTATATCCTCGTCTATATTATAGGTATTAAATTATAATATAAATTACTCAATATTATGTTAAAACCTACATTTAAGGTCATTTTAAATCTCATACATTTTTTATCAAAACAACCGAAAAACAACCTCAAGGGGATTGGAAGTGGTGATTTTCTGCCTGTGTCTAACATACGTGTAACATAGGAACTTAGATGTGTTTTCATTCTAACATACCACCTATTGATCTAATGAAGCGATAATAATTTTAAAATAGATTTGAATTTTTTGTCAAGATTCTTTTCTCCTTATTCGCGAATTTTAAATTTGTTGATTTTAATTTCTCCAACAATTTAATTTTTTAGTAAGATTTTTTTAAGATTTAGGGGGATCAAATCGAAAAAAGTAGAGAGTCTATATCAAGTAGACATGATAACAAATTCAAATCTGTTTTGAATTTGTTTCTCATTGCTTCATTAGATCAATTGGTGTATTGGAATGAATATACCTCTAAATTCTTATTTTCTACATGTGTTAGAGAAAGATAGAAGATCACTTTAACTTAAAAAGTACCTATAACCTTTAACATCAGCCAAAAATGTTGATACTTCATGTGGTTTTGGTTTAAAGAAACTAAAAATGCTTAGGCTTATAAATAAATTTACTTCATATGAAAAATAAGCATAGGTACATTTAAAAATAAAATTTGTTTTTTTTTTTTACTTATTTTATATTAAAAACGGACAAGCATTAAAATTATTTTTGAAGTTTTATTTTTGAAACACTTTGGTAGTGTAAAAAAAGCATGAAAAATGTATCAGCTATGTTACGCAAAGTCAACTTACCTAGGAATTCAAACATATTTTCATTTTAAAAATCAAACAAAGAATTTTTTCTTGGCGTAGAACTATTTTAAATTCGAAAATTTGTTTTGAATATTTTAATCTATTGCTCAAATACATGTGCATACCTACTATTTTATGTGTATTATAGTTAAATAGTAGGTACACATAAACTAATGATGATTTACTACTGTTTTTACTACCTACCTACTCACACAAATACAAGTCATGTACATATGCAAAGCAAGAATAGCCTATACATCTACATAACCTCTTAAAAATTACATGTTTACAGGGCCATGAATAATAAATATAAATATTTATCTTAAAATGTTTATAGAAGTTAAAAAAAGAACAGAGAATGATTCAATAAATAGTTTGTCAGATACAATTACAAGTGAATCAAACGGCAGCGCAGAATCGATTTATACAACAAATAAAAAGCTTATAAATAAACTTATTCAAACACCAGAAAATATTCCAGAACCTGATTACAACAATCCTGTTTTAAGTTCAATGGCCAATTTAGGAAAAATAATTGATGAAAAACAAAAAAAAAATCATGATTTACAAATTGGAGATCAAATAAATTGCATAGGAGAATACATTAAGTTAAATCAAGGAATAAATGGTTGGATACTTTTACAATTCCCAGTTCAGCCTCTGCAAATGGCTTTACTTGAATTTATGTTGACTGGTAAAATGCCATATTTTGGGAAAGAAATAATTGAAAAGTCTAAGAAAAAGTCTAGTATAGTTCCTGAGTATCAAGATAGTGAAGACATGTACACTGTTACAAATACTTATTTGACAAATTGTATCAAAATTATAAACCATATAGATGAAATGTACAGTGAAAAATTAAATGATTTTTTACAATTTTATAACCAACAAAATAGTATTCAAATACAAATAAGCAATCTAGATAATATAATAAAAGAACCTAAAAAAGCTGCAGACATCTTAGTTGGGTTGATCTTAAATGAAGAAAATGTTAAAACCCCAAGTATATTTTTTAAGCCTATAAATATTTTTAATAATTATGATGATGATAGCATAAAATCTGAAAATTATGAAAAACAAATTAGTACACCAGTTTCTATAACATCTGGTGATAAAACTGAAACAATAAAACCTTATGAAATTGCCAATAAATTTCAAATACTAAGTACAGATTTGGGAAGGCATGAAGGTAATTTAACCAATTATACATTTACAGCATTATATTTATGTGACATTTGGAAAACTATGGAACATAATTATACACACAAAATTAAGGAATTGTTAAATAATAAGGATAACTTTTTCAACGAAGTGAGAATAAGCAAGGAGTTAAGCATAACATCAATTTATCAAACAATAAAATCTCAGAATTCTTCCATAATGAACCTTATAAATAAATATGAGAACAAAATCCAAAATCTATCAACAGACAACCATGGGAACTTAAAACAATATATTTCTGAACTACAAACCAATTTGTGGGATGAAGTGGATAATGAGTTAGAACAAGTAACACAATTTATTAATGATACGATTTATGAACAGTGGGTCCTTAAGAATAATACATTGATTAGTACCTACAGTCAATTATTAGAAACTGAAATGAAACGTACAATAACTACTTTAAACTTCTTAAATAGGTATTATGTTGATAATAATGAAACTAAAACTGATGAATTTGAATTTTATACAGTCATCATCAATAACAATGATGATATTGATAAATTTCAAATACATTGCTTGGAGACAATAAGCAAATTTCAAAAATATGTGAATGATAACTATGAAGTAGTAGATGGGATAGATAAAGGGTCTTGGACTGTAAGCGTACAAACAGAAACTAACAGACTTATAAATCAAATATATAGACTTAAAGCTAGTTTACTTCTTGATATAAAATATTTTAAAGATTTAACAAACATAGATCATCATTTAGAAAAAATACATACTATATATCAATTTAAGATAAATGATGTAAATAAATTATGCGAAATTTTAGAATGTGTCGAAAAAAATACTGATGTCCGCATCGAACACATTTCTGGACAATTTTTCATAAATAAATTAAGTGTTTTTGTAATCATTTGCAGACAAGTATTTCATTCAAAGAATAAATTTAACATGGCACAATTAAGACCTATTGTAAATAAACTTTTAGATTATGCTCCTACATTCAAAATAGAAATTAATAATTTTATTGATACATTGAATAAACTTTGTGAAATATACCACATATATCCAAAAAAATGGCCAATAGATAATCAATTTTACAATCACTTTTATAAAGAACTATTTGGTAGTAATATAACAACCATAGATTGGAGAGACTTTGTAGTACAATGTATGGAACTTCCTTATCCAACAATTGAACAACTATTGTTTTATCGAAAATTATTCCAAGATTATGATATTGGAAATGAGACGATAACAATAGAAAGTTATGAAGCCACAAAATTATGGTTTGAAAATAATACAAATCAACACAATGATGCTAAATGGTTATTATATGATATGTATCAAGTCCAAGATGGACTTAATTATAGTGTTATGCTTTTAGCATTTTGCAGAGACGAAAAACCATACATAGGTTTAGGGAAATCACTTAGTTTGGTTTTTGGTTGGAATCCACTTGATTTGAAAATCCAACATACGATACAATCGTATGACGAAGAATCAGAAAACCACATTGAATATGTGAATACTGTGAATAATGAAATATATCCATCTGAATCATCCTATGAAGAATTCATTTTTGACCAAGATATTATGACATGGTTTTTATTAAAAATTTTTAAATTATACATGGACAGCAAAGATCATATTATAGGAAATATTAATATTCCAAAAATAGTCAAATCAATATTTTTAAATAATCAAACTCAACAAGTTATGCCCACAGTTATTGATTTACTTAAAAATAGTATGATGGACAATTTGTACAGTACTGTATACAAATTTCAAGCAAAAGAATTGTCAGAAATTGCTAAAAATGTTGCATTGAAGTACTATGATTTAAGTTCCTTAATATGATGTTCAATAATACCTCATATTTTATGCATAAGTACCTATAAGGCTAACATGTAATAAATAAATTAGGTAATAAACAAAATCATAAATCTGATAATAAACAACTAAACTACTAATAAGAAAAAAGTGAATGATAATATTAAATAACTGAATTGCATAAATAAATGTATCTTATTCAATACCTACAAAATCTAAAGGGAATACAATATATTTTAACACTACATGAAAAGTAAAATCAACTATTTTAAATAAAAAATAATTGTAAATAGATATAGTTAAAATGTAAAACAAATTGTATCTTAGATAGGTATTACATAAGAACATAACTCAGATATAAGTTAAGAAATGGATAATCAACCAAGGTTTATACTTTTTTTTTTTAATTCATGATTTGGATTACAAGATGTATTAATAAGAGCGGTAAGCAACATAGCAAGAAACGTATGGATAGAGACTTGTCTGTAATTTTTTTATAATACCTACTTTAATAAAATAAATGAACTTACAACAACAAAATTGGTTGATTACATTAATCTAATGTTTATATTTTAACAAATAGGTACATTCATAATTAAATCCAACTTAAATGCTATTTGTAATTGATTTTTTTTTGTTATTATAAACTATTTAGTAGGTATAGTGTACCTATAAATCATAAATATGTGACAAGCATGTGTATATTAATTTTTGTATCTTCATTTTTCTTTACATTTTTTAAGAGGCATTAGAAATATTAAATTAACTTAATAATGAACGTTTTTATAGATAGGTACGGATAGGTAAGTAGACCCTAGTAGGTACTCAAGTTCAAAAATGTTAGGAAAGAAATTATTAACTTTTATATATTTTTTTATTTTGTCATCTAATTTTTTGATTTGATTCCAGACCAATAATTTCTTTTTAAGTAGGTACCCTTTTTTGATATTAATATCAACTGAATATAAAAACACCTATTTGTGTGATTGGTAGGTACCCTCGTAAGTACAATGCAACAATATTCTCTCATACAATATCCAACCAAAATAAAGTACATGAGGTCCTCAGAAGGTATGGACTGGGGGCATCATTTCAGTTTTTTTTCTGGGTGTACAAACTTTTAACTTTTTATTTTGACACTTCACCAGGCCATTAAAAAAAAAAATGTATTTATGTATATAAATGTGGGTAACCTATGCAACCCTATGAAATATTCTTTCCTTCAATTTTATAATTCTAATTGAAACTCATAACGACTAACGCAACTTTTAAATAGCTAGCAATTCAAAGAATTAAAAGCTTATAAGCAATTAAAGCAACCAGCTAAATCCATTTCACTATTATTTGAAAAAAAAGGCAAATAAGGTATAATCAATAAACCTGATAAACCAAAAATATACAAAAACTTGAAAAAAATATATATTTTATTTATATTACCTAAGTATGAAATCATAATGTATAAGTTAATTATGACGGCGCATTGGAGTATTAATGGCAGGCCAATTTTTAACATTTTTTAAGTTAGTGGTGCCATTGCACACCCTGCTCCCCCCTCCCCCAAAGGACACCCCTAGTATGGACCACTAAGCATAGAAATTCCAGATTACACAGTAGAAAAATGCATTGAGGTTGGTAAGTTGTAATCATTTTAAAATTAAATTGTCGATAGTATTGCATTTGGACATAGCATCAATAAGCAAACATGTGCAACATTTATGAGAGACCCTACATTGGTAACTTAAATTTGTAAAAACACATTGTTTATTCTACCTACCAAAAAAAACCAAAGAGCCGATATACATATTTCAAAACTAATAGGTATTGAATAAGTATTTTGTATTTTGTACACTTTGCATTTAGGTACATTTGTGTTGTGAATAGCCTGAAAAATTATTCAACTACTAAGAGAAATTTAACATAGGTATTAGGTATAGGTAGGTACTGTTAAAAAAAAAGATAATTTTTAAAAATACATCCATATGACATGAACTAAGTAATAATTACAATGAATAATTGTTAGTTAAAAAAAAAGTAATAATAATTTCCCATTAATATTAAAAAAAAGAAAATCTACAAACTGCATTTCTAGTCACTTATACATATATAGTATATACTTATATATATATATATATATTATATACATATATACTTATATATATATACTTATACTTATATACTTATTTTAAGTATTATAACCTCCCTTTTAATTTACATGTTTAACCATATTTTAGGTGTCTAGCTCGGTACCGCTAACTATAAACTTTTCTAACTTATAACCATATAATATAAGATGTCAAGATTTTAAAAAGGCCTACAAAGATTTTGTCAGCCCCAAACGAAAAATGATTCTGACACTCCATGCCCACCAAAAGCATCTACATCAAACACACGTATGGATCATGAAAATTTAAAATTAAGTCACGACAAGTAACGCAAATACGACAACCAAAAAAGAACCCACAACACGGCTACCTACCGACAAATCCGTTGAGGTTCCAAAAGTAAAAAGTACCAAAGCGGGTGGGTCGTGGGTGGGCAAGTTCAATTTAATCGCAACAATACTATACGGGTAGATTACGATAGGTAGGTACCGAAGTACAGGACAAGGACACTCACTTTCCGATGGTCTCGAGCAGTTCGTAGACATCGTCGAAAAGCACTTCTTCGTCGGCCATGGTTGTGATCGCCCGACAGGCCTACACAAACGTACACACGACGCACGCACAAAACGACTGTCTCTACTCGACACCGGTCATGACGGCGAGACGGACACGCGGAGAAACGCAACGCGGAATGCCGACAAGTCGAGAGGTGCAGGACGTGGCGAGGACGTGTGCGCGACACCGATGCAATAATAATTGACCGCCACAACAATATTATTACATTTGTCAACGATGAGTAATAATATTGGCGGCGACTGCCGACTGGGGGACGCACCACATGCGCGCGCGGACAAGTCTTGAGACCACTATCCACTGACGGCAGCGAGTCGCGACGGCACCACGTCGGGACAACGACGCGGAAACGGCTTTCGGGAGTCGGCCACCGTCGCCACGGCCGTCACACCACTACCACCACCAGGCACCAGCAGGCCAACAAACCGTCGGGAGTCGGGGACGACCCGCGGCCGTGATGTGCCGTCACCGCAAGTCACTTATACGGACTACGGTTCTCCGACTCGGCTGGCTTGTTGGTCGGTTCGGCGCCCGGTGCTGCCCACTGGTCTGCAGCCAGGTCCGCTCAGTCGTGCTCGTGTTGATCGTGCTTGCGACGCGTCCCGCCCCGCTACGGCTGAACTTTGCCCCGTTAAAGTATAACACGGTCCGCCGTCCGCGGCGGATCTCGCGCCTAGGTTGCGCACCGACGCGCCGACAACTTCATCCCGGTACCACCCGTTGATAACACGACGTGATTTTGTGATAAGGTTACGTAAACATAAACATTAAACAGCAAACCACGGGACTCGTCGCTGGAAATATTTATTTTTAATTATTACAAATTACAATATTAGTTATTACACAACTTTATCACAAATATGATTAGTAATTCTTAACTACAAGATAATTAACAAATAACAGTTAACATTTAATTTAAATTTAAAATAAGCTACATATTATTTAATTCAACAAGTGAAAGTTCTGATTCAAAATAATATTATCAACAGTATCAAAATGTACACAGTATTAGGGAAACATTTAATTTGTGAAACTATTATCCGTTCTTACCTACAACAATTACCAACCCCCGCCCTTCCAAAATACGTTCGTTTTAACGATAAAAATTAATTTTAGTATAATATTCGGTCATTACTCAGTTTGTTTGCAAAAACAAAAAAAAAAAATTATAGTATGGGTACAAAAATTCGTGCAGAATGTAATGGTTAAGGTATATAATGCGGAGATCCAAATTCTAAAAACCATAATAGCCATTCGTGGTTTGTACAAAGCACAATGTAGAGTAGATATTCTCCAAATCGTGGTACAAAGTGTAAATCACGATAAATAAATTAAATCGTGGTATATACCATAGACATAATGTCATAATATTATTATTTTTATATTATAATAGATTCTATTAATTTTCCATAAATTGTCCATGTTAAATTATCAATACTATATCGTGGGCGGGCATAAGGACCATGTTTAATACAAGACAAAAATAACATAGATAACATGTAATACTCGATAAACAACAATAACAACAGGAGCTGCTGCTGGTGATAATAACAAATAACAATATTGACCATCTGCAATACATGTATTATGATTTATATACATAGGTAACCCCATTATATGTAAATCATAATATTGTTATTCAATTATTGAGGCATCGTACGCCGTGTGTCGACAACAATATCAATAATCGATAACTCTATCGCGGAACGGATGAAATCATCTATTCTGCGTCTACACATTTATGCGCTGGCGAGATTAAATTGCCGAGTTTTGTCGAATCTCGGCAAGTCGCCGTACCGCGGTCCTGTCTCTCCGTTATCATCTGCGAGTGCGGCGTTGACGACATTGTGGTTGGAATTTTGCAAATTTCTCATAATTACACCAGACAACCGACCCGTTCGAATCATTGACCCCCAGCTGTGGGTCTTGCGTTTTTAAAATTTTAATCATCTCACACAATTTGGACGCGCGGATATCTGCACTTTGATCTGGTCACCTATATTATTGGGTTATTCGATAATATATAAGTCCGCCTGTCGTTCACACTAGACAGTCCTGACCGACCGGGCGATGATCGGACGTAGAAGGCGATGCGAACAATGGATAAATTAATGATCTATTGACAGATTTAGCTTGCTGTTAAATCATCTGATACATTACTACGACAGTACTTGGTTTTTTTATTTCTCACTTTGTGAATATTGTACTTTAAGTGTTGACACTCAACTCGTAACTATGCCGTCCGAAGACATTTTTGAACTCTACAGTCCACTAAAACAAACCAATGAGAAAAAACCGTAAGTGATACGATTAAATGATTGTTTTGTACCTACCTAATCATTTATTTTATAGCATATAGGTAATAGGTAATGTTTATACTATAGAAACTTTGAAATAACTTAACTATTACCCATATGTTACAGTAAAAACCTTTCATTGATGCTTGAATAATTGAATAGTATTTTAATTTTTTTATTTAATTTAGAAATGCCATACAGCATTTGAACATAATATATAAACCAGCATAGCAATAAAAGAGTAAATACATTTTTAAGTAGTAGCTTAAATCTAACAAATGATTAACAGTTAAAAATAAATTGACAAAATATTTATTTCATTATCTATAGTATTTATAACATTTTATACATTTTTTTTCCAAACAGAGTACAGGTTACAGATTTTCCTATAGTTCTTCTGACAATCTTCTAGTTTGTATAGAACAACCAATTTTTAAGTTAACGTAAGCATTTAAAATATATAATTCATTCTAATTTTAATAATTTATTTTGATGAATTTGATTGGGAATGTGAAAATAAGTATCCAAAATGTTTTTATTTTAGTAAAATAAAATAAATCAGCATGAAATTAGTATTACTCTTGTCCCTCCTGAAAACAGAGATGGATTATAAGTTATAACTTATAGGAATCTGGTTTTCAGAAGGCTTAGATCCAACATTGTTAACAATAATTATACTCCTACCTGAGTTTAGTAGCGCAAAAACAGGTGTCTACGCAACACAATTTTGTCAGTCCTAGAAATGCATTAGCTATGTTAGCTATGTGATAATTTATAATATCTATGTTTACTCGTATATTTATATAATCTAAATACCACTTACTCTCTCACTATCTCACTGAATTCAGGTAAATATTTGTAGACTTATAACATTAACTATTCAATATATTATAATTTTATAGACTTGAAAGAACCAATAATCATACAAATATTTTGGTATAGATTAAATCTTATCTAACTGGTTAATAATAACATCTTACATACTCAGTATGTTGAATATGTTTAAAGGTACATATAATTATGGTTAAAAAATACCACTGCTTATCATATTTTTAAATTTCTAAATTTTATCTTAGAAAATTATTATTTTGACTACGTTTCCCAACCAAATTGCGTTCAAATTGCTCATTTTCCTTTGACATATCGACTTTGCACAATCACAATTGTTAACGGTCGGCACTCCACAACTCCACACTAAATGGCACAAAGTGGGGGGAATAGGGCCTCTTAACAGTCGCTGCTGTCATTCTGCATGCTCGAAACTGGTTAATTACAAAGATAGATAGATATTAACTAAGAAAAATACAAGACTTATAAGACTAATATTAAAGATATAATTAGGTAATTGCCAATCACATTTTTGAATTAAGACTTAAGTTGAGATAAGATTAAAGTTAAGTAAAATCAAGTATATTATGGGTTGAGTACCATTATAAGGTACCTACTAAAAATGGAAGGCAAATTGGTTTTTAATTTTGATATAGCACTTAACGTATTGTTATTTCAACGGAGATAGAATAAGGAGTAATGATCTACCCTTACGAGTAAAACTGTATGATATAACCATAGACTAAGTTTTTAATAAGTCACTGTAAGCCCTGATCATCATAAATATAAATTTAAAACGTTAAAGTAAAATGATTATACTATAGACAAAATAGTGGGTGAAAGAAGTAATTTATTTTTATTGTTATCTAATAAAGTATTAAAAAGTTAGTTATAGACAATTCCTGATTGATTTTATTGAGTAAAATGCTCTTTATTATAAAAAAAAATTACAACAAAAAGTTTTTTTTTTTAGTTTGGTAATTGAATGTACTTGCCAAAATAGTGCTAAAAAGTTGTACGTTATAAGTTAAGTTTTATCAAAAAATTGAATTGAATTTTAAAATATTAATAAATATTAATATATGTAGTCCTTGTTCTTGGTGAGTCTAATAAAAAAAAAACAGATTTATGATATATTTATTATCTTAGGAGATATCGCAATGGGTAAATCCTTGTGGGACACTCTGTATATTTATTTACCCGGATTTAGGGTGGTGAGGGCCCAAGGGCACATATAAGGATTTTTTGTTGACTACATACTTTAAAACCAACAAAACTTACTGCAAAAGGCCAAAAAGTACTTATGTTGTGGAGGCCTCTTATTGATTGAATCTTGTGGACCCCTTCGTGGGCCCCTTCTAAAGCTGGTCCTGATTATTAGGTATAGGTTTATTGGGTACTAGCATTAAGTTATAGCTTTATGTATAAACATAGGCATTTGGTGACTGCAAATGTAAATAGTTTAAAATATAACTTCACAACTGGGCTCTAAGACTAGGCGGGGTGATTACTAATTAGCATTATCTGTCTAAGAATGTGTGCCCTATGTATAACTGTATTATTATGTATATTACATAATAATAATTAATATTATAAATATGTATATTATATAATATACATTATTCATTATTATGTATATTACATACAACAAATTAATATTATGAACTGTTATGTAATGCTTATAATTTGTAGTTAATTATAATTTAATTTATCAATTATGTGTATACCAAATTAACATACTACATTTATATAAATAGAATAACAAAAATTTTCTCATAGATACCACTTTACAGCAATTTTAGATGGATATAGGGGTAATCATTAATCAGAGTTCAACAGCCCCTATAAACAACTCCTGATTGCCACTTAATTTTTATCTGACCATTGACACAAATAAAAATTAAACTTTAATTAAATAATTAATTAACAATAGGTTCCTATATATATTACATAATAACTGAACTATATTGCACAAAGTATGTCTACCTATCAAGAATAAATATTTATAATATATCTATTTGATTTTGGTCAAAAAATAAAATATCTGTTTTAATAATTATATTAGGGAGTTTTATAGTTTTTGAATTGATGAATGTATTGATTTTACAATGATGTGTTTTTAGTTTGTGTCTGAGTACATAATAATAGTAGTCAAAAAAATGATTTGAATTTTAAAGACAGTATCTTTGTTGGTGGGAAAGTAAATCTAGTTGTTACATTAGAGTGATAAAAATTGAAAATATCCAGTAATTTCCACAAATGTTGGCAAAACCAAAAAAAAAACAAGGAAACTTGGAGATTCTTACGCAACATCAATTTTTGACAAATTTGGTTTTGTTTCTTGGTGTAACTTTAAAAACAATAAAAAAATTGTACATGAAATTTTTACAAAATGTTTAGATTAGAATTTTCTAAGCACCATACAATTTTTCAAAATAATCCTTCTCATTTTGAGCTATTTATAGACATTTTACATTTTTTTATTTTATTTTTCTATAGTAAAAATGTATTTTTGTATCAAAAAGCTTGAAAATGTAACATAAGGTTCCTCATAAATTGTTTTAAAGTCAGTTGAAAAGTATTAAAGATACATAGACTTTTTTTTATGAGCATTTAGAATTAAAACTGACAAATGATAATTAATCAAAATCTTATTTATCTAGTTAAACATTTAAAAAGGTTTCTCATAAGTAGTTTATGCTATAACCAAAAAATCTGAATATATATATAAGTACACAGTTTTTTTATATTGATTTGATGTTCAAACAAAGAATAACAATTTTAGTTATTTTGTTATACTTAATTTTAAAAAAACTCTTCTTGGGCACTTGAAACTTTTTAAATATATTATTAAATTGTATACACACAACAATGTTTTCAAATTCATTTTTTTTTGGAAAAGAATAATTCAACCTACTGTCTCATTCATGTCTTACACTTTAACAGTAAAATAAATTACTCTAATACCAATAATAATGGCCGATTTTCGCTCAGTATCGTTTTTCGTATGCATTGATTTTACATCTTTGAATTAAAATTTAACACATCCATTATAGTTATCCTTCTAGATATCTACTGTGTATACTTGTGGTATCTACTTTTTTAAACTTTTTATACTACTATATACGGCGGTATCATGTTTGAATTTGAATTATTTC
The DNA here is from genome assembly GCF_001856785.1 of Myzus persicae. Classification (NCBI taxonomy): domain Eukaryota; kingdom Metazoa; phylum Arthropoda; class Insecta; order Hemiptera; family Aphididae; genus Myzus; species Myzus persicae. The sequence goes on along the minus strand of NW_019102171.1, from coordinate 278,030 downwards.
CACCAATTTTACTAATCCATATTATTATATTATTGTATTATGTATAATATACAACTATTTCCCAGAGAAATCAATCCATTGTGTAAAATAAGTAATTTATATTACCTAATATTCAATTCTACCAATTACAACATTTTAATACCTACATATTTAATAAATAATAAATTGTGTAGGTATACTAAACAAATAAAATCCCTCAATTTGTTACTTTACCTACTAGTTTTTTAAATACTTTTGCAACTACCAACAAAAAGGATTTCAAGTTCCCCTTAATTAGATAGTAATTAATTAAAATGTTATGATACTCTGTGAAGAATTGTGTGTTAGCATTATTACAAATATTACTTATTAGTAAACTAAACAAAACTGATAATTCAAATTTAAAATATTCTCGCTGTATAAAATGTCGACAATAACCAAATAAAACTAATGTTTTGGAGTATTTTCTTAGAATATAAACTATCAATTCATTTTTCAGAGATCAGAGAGTGCTAATAAAATTATGAATTTTCCAATCACTTGTATGTGTATGTGTATGTATATTGTTTATTTGAATGTGTGTATAATTCATATAAAATTGGATAATATTGCATACCTATTACATATTTTTTATACCATTTATAAATTTAAGAACTGCTTTATAATTTACATGTGTTATATATGCAGATAGTAGATGAAGTACTTACTAGATAGTAAGAACTTGGTACCTATTCTAATGATTCTAATAACATTTGACAATTTTTCAAACTAGTGATTGTTAAATATATTCAATTAATCTTTCTGTTTTGAGTACCAATTATTAAAAGGTATACCTAGTTTTAATCTTTAGTCTAAACAGTGCAAAGTTGTATCATTCAAGTATCTCATATTGTGAGTGAAATACCTACTAAATATTCATTAGACATTAGATTACATTGGTAGGTTGATAAGTTATGAAAAGTACCTGTTGTACCTACTCATTACTTGCAATAGGTAATTACATTTACCAATATAATGTTTTTATCACCAAAAATGAAGTCTTGATTAACCTATTGTAAATTTAACAGAGAGGGGATTTGGTATGTGTAAGAATTTTAGTACCTACAACTGGTGAAAGTGGTTTATTCTAGTTTTTGCTCTTGCCACTTTCCAAGGTCTGTGTTATACATTGAATTAAAATGTAACAATTCATACACCATTTCTTCTTATCTCTATTAATTTATACATATTTCTGAGCAAATACGTATGAAATTGTTTTTATTTGTATTGAAAAGTATTATTTCAAATTCACTAAAACTAATAATTAATAATTACCTATATTGATATAAGATTAAGTTTAACATTTTATTGATAATCATTATTTTTATATCAAAATTTTTTCTTCTAGTTTTGTTATAATTTTAGTTGTTGTATCGAATAAAATGGTTCTATTGTTTACTTAACTTTGGTTTACACTAAGTTCCCTATAGTGTAATAACTTGCTTAAAATTAACTCACCTCGTAAGTATTTTTATGTCTAAACTATAATAAACATCATTAACTTCTCAATTGTATAAAATAAATCATAATATTTTTATTTTATTATTTATACAAAATTATACAAATCTCATAAATACCTGTGTATTATATTGTTGTTATCTATACTAAACATACATCGAAACAATTGTATTTATTTAACTTTATATTAATCATTTGCAATGTAGATACTTTAAATGAATCGTCTCAATTAAATTAGACTGTATTTCATATTAATTAAAAAATTGTGTGTTTACAGATTAAAAGACCTTTGATTCTATTAAATATTCTTGTATTATAAATATGGTTCTATGTATCATACAATTTGTTGAATCTAAAAATAATCCTTATATTACCTATATAACTTAAATCATCTAACCTACCTCGTTAATCACTGCAATCAATGTATCATATTATTATCCTAATTATTATTTTATTTATATAATTTTTGAACTTAGTCTCGATCAATTAGTGTTTAATAGATATTTTTTATATTATAAATATGTATACAATTATCACACTTTATACGTCATATATTTTATAATATTTATAAAACGAGCAACTGTTAGTACAGTTGTTCTTATTTGATTTTTTTTTTTTTTCAAAACTATTATATGGTATGGCCCTTTAATTTTAATTACCTACATATCCCCAATAATAATTGATTATTGTGCTATGACATTTTGTGTATGAAATACCAAACAGTTATAGATTAAAATAATTTATACTGTTTTAAATATTAATTGTGTTAAATGTTTTTATTATAATGTTTCAAAATGAGTTTTATCTTTTTCTGGTCACTTAGGTTATCTCTTATTATTATTTCATAGTCCAAGTTTTGCCTCATTGATACATTTTCTATCAATATGAACAGTAATACTGATGCGTAATCCAACTCTCGATTTAGTTTACCTACTTAATGTTTAATTCATAGTATTCATAAATAATAAAATGGCATACTTTTTATTGATTAATGATGATGATGTCTGGTAAGATAGTTTTAGAATTTGTATCTACAATTATGTCAAAAAAAAAGTTTATTAAGTACAAATATTGATAAATTTAAATTGTATATATTACATTTGTTATTGATTTTATTATAGCTTACCGCCCAATAACATATCTGACGAATTAATCGACTCGGAGACAGTTGAAACACATAAAACTATAATATTAACTGTTGTTTCACGAGCCGCTGAAGCAGCCAGTGTAATACTTGACCAAACTGGTATAATCCAGGTGATTAAAAATCATTTCTAAAACCAATGATGTTAAAACATTATATATTTATATTTTATTAAGAGTTTTCTGATACATCTATGTGTGGAGGTAGAAATTGTCCATGATTTATAATATCAGATTTCAAACCTTGCACATGAGTTTATCTGAAAAATCTAGAATACTATACTATTAAATATTAATTAAAAAACATATTAACACCCTATATTCTTATAATTTGATTAAATTGCTTTTAGGTTGTAACAATTGGCCAAAACTATTTGCGCGTTCTTTATGACGTGAATCAAACTAGTTACGCAATATTTGTTGAAGTATTAAAAAAAATGGGCTATCTTGTGTCTTTTGAGCCAGAAAACCAAACTGAGGTCACCATACAAATAGAAGGCATGAAATGTAATTCATGTGTAAAAAAAATTGAAGGCTGTGTTCGAGAAAAAAATGGTGTTTTTAGCATTCAAGTAATATTTATAAATTTGTGTTGCCATTGTCAATTCTTTATAACTGTGGATTTATTGACATGATAGGTGAATCTTGAACAAAAATGCGCTAATGTTGTATACGATTCAAATGCTATATCGGTTTTTGAACTTCAATCAATAATTGCAGAATTGGGTTTCACAGTACCAATTCACCAAACTACAACTGTGATAAAAGTTGATGGAATGTCTTGCAAGAATTGCGTGCGAAACATTGAAAGTAATTTATTAATTTACAGTTATATTTCAAAATGTTCAACTTACCTTGAATGAATGATTTATTAGGTAAAATTGGAGCTTTGAATGGAGTTGTATCGGTGTCTGTTAGCTTGGAACAAAAAGAAGCAACTATTGTCCATCGCCCCGGGGACATAAGTGATTCACAATTAGCATCAGCCATATCAAATTTGTCTACAAAATTTAAAGTCTCTTTAAATGATCAAAAAATTGAAGCACCCAACAATGTGTTTAGTATGTTTGTTCCTGACGATGAATATAGTAAAACATATCTGAACATCAAAGGCATGACGTGTGCATCTTGTGTTATTGCTATTGAAAAGCACTGCCTTAAAATTAAAGGTATTATTTAATAGTGAAATTTATAAATTTTTTTGTTTTGTCATTTAACTTTTTTTCTGTAGGTGTTAAGAGTGTATTAGTTGCACTAATGGCTGCAAAAGCTGAAGTACAATATGACTCTGCATTAGTACAACCAGAAGATGTGGCTAATTCCGTTACTGATTTAGGCTTTCCTTGTAATGTTTTAGCCGACACAAATTCACGTATTACTCAAACTGAATTTAGAGTAAATATTTGTTTATTTTTACTTATCAATTATAAATTATTATTTCTTAAAAATAATTTCATTGTAAAATATTTTATTATTTGAATGTATATTTTATTGATAATTTAAGATCAAATTTAGGTCTTCCTCATAATTTCTTCATAATGTATGAACATTCATATTTCTTAATAATTTGTTTCATTTTATTAAGATAATTTATGATAGTATATGTATTTTATTAGATTGGTGGTATGACATGTTCATCTTGTGTAAACAAAATTGAATCAAATTTAATGAAACTCAAAGGAGTACAAACAGCCATAGTCGCACTCACAACTCAAAAAGGGGTAATTACTTACGATTGTGATCTAATTAGTCCACGAGATATTGCTGATCATATTGTTAGCCTAGGATTTACTGCTGACCTGGTGAACAATAAAGATAGGGGAGATCGCAGTTATTTGAATCATAGGTATATTTTTTATTCAATTAATTTAGACTAATATTTTATTTATGAAATTTAATATTTTCATATTGTTTTAGTGAAGAAATAAAAAAATGGCGTAATTCATTTTTTGTGTCATTACTGTTTGGTGGTCCATGCATGATTGCTATGACCTATTTCATGATGGGTATGACATTTAACTTCATTGATCATTCTTCTATGTGCTGTGTGATTCCTGGGCTTTCGCTTGAAAATTTAATTATGTTTCTTTTATCTACTCCAGTTCAGGTATTTAATAAAATAAATATGCATATAATAATGATGAATTATTAATTTTGTAGTAAAATGTAAATACAGTTTATTGGAGGTTGGCATTTTCATGTACAAGCTTGGAAAGCCATACGCCATTATACCACCAACATGGATGTTCTTGTATCAGTAGCCACTACCATTTCTTATGTATACTCAGTAATTGTTGTACTCATTGCAATCACTGAAACGCCAGCTAAACATACTAGTCCAATGACTTTCTTTGATACACCGCCTATGTTATTTGTGTTTATATCCCTTGGTCGATGGATGGAGCATATTGCTAAGGTAATAATTGATTATTGAATATAAAAAATTTAAGTTATAATCTTACATAATTTTAGGGAAAAACATCTGAAGCCCTTTCTAAATTGTTGTCCTTAAAAGCTACAGATGCTCTGTTGGTGACTATTACTGATGACTTTAAAATATTAACTGAAAAAGAAATTAATGTTGACCTAGTTAAACGAGGAGATATCCTTAAGGTATTATATATTTTTAAAAAAATAGTTCAATCTTATGTATTATATCTTTATTTATTATTCAATTAGGTATTACCTAGTACAAAAGTTCCAGTTGATGGAAAAGTTATTCATGGGCGATCAGCATGTGATGAATCTTTGATTACTGGAGAGTCTATGCCAGTGAACAAAAAGCCAAGTAAATAAAAATAAATAATTTTATTAAAAGATACTCAGAAAAATGTATATTTCATAGGTAGCTTAATAATAGGAGGTTCATTAAATCAGACAGCTCCTCTACTAATGGTTGCTACATATACAGGAGAAGCAACTATGTTAGCTCAAATTGTACGACTAGTTGAGCAAGCTCAAACGTCTAAAGCTCCAATTCAACAATTTGCTGATCGTATTGCTGGTTATTTTGTTCCAGCCGTAGTAGCAATATCTACTATCACACTTATATCGTGGCTTTTCATTGGTCGCTATTATATTAAATATCTACCTATTTCAGTAAAGTGAAATACTTTGTTTTGATTTTAAGCATCGAATATTAATTCTTATTTGTGTGAAGGATGATGAAAAATATGGTCCAGATGGATGGGAAAATGCTATTCAATACTCATTTAGATGTGCATTGAGTGTTCTGGCCATTGCTTGTCCGTGTGCACTTGGTTTGGCCACTCCAACAGCTGTTATGGTTGGAACTGGTATTGGGGCTCTTAATGGTATACTAATAAAAGGTGCCGACGCATTAGAAAATGCTCATAAAGTAAGACTCAACGTTTTAAAGCTATGTATAAAATTGTATTTTCTATACGATCAATTATTATTCCTCTAGGTCAAATATGTTGTGTTTGATAAAACTGGTACTATAACATACGGAAAGCCCACTGTATCAAGGATTTGTCTATTTGTAGACGACATGATCTGTTCTCTCAGTCTGTTATTATCTGTAGTTGCTAACGCTGAAGTTAGTAGTGAACATCCTTTAGCTTCCGGTAATTATTATAACATATTATTCTTTATTTTTTTACAAAAAAAATGTTTGTTCAACTCTTCTTTAGCGTTGGTGAAATTTATAAAAGAAATGTTTAAATGTGAGATATCTGGAAAATGTGAACGTTTTCAATCTGTTGCTGGATGTGGTATTAAATGTGTAGTGTCTCATATTGATGATTTATTCAAAAATGGAACCAAATCAGATTTTATTATGAATTACCAAAACCACATAAGGTTGTAATTCCACAGTGTTAATTCAAGTATTTTTTTGTTAATCCTATATGTATTATAATTTATAGAAGTGGAACGAATGAATCATCATTTGAATTTAACAACGTAATTGTTGAACTGGTTTTAGGCAAACCGCCTACTCAAGTTCAATCAATGCAATTACATAAATTGTTAGATATTAATGAAGAGAAAAAACCAAATGAAACCAAATATGAAGTAAAAAAAATCATAGAAATATATTAAAATTTGTCCAAGTAATAAATACAAATAAACCAACATATTTTAATTTCAGGTATTAATTGGAAATCGTGAATGGATGTTTAGAAATGGCATTAATTTATCAAAAGAAGTTAATTTTAAAATGATCGGTGAAGAAACCCTAGGCCATACAGCAATCTTGTGTGCTATTAATGGTACTATTTATTATGACTTATTTAATATATAAATGAAAACTTGATACTAATTATAATAATTTCATTAGGTTTGTTGGTAGCAGCAATCAGCGTTTCAGATATGGTTAAACCTGAAGCTCATCTAGCTGTTTATACGTTGATGAAGCGTGGCTACCAAGTGATGTTATTGACTGGAGACAATAGGAAAACAGCCAGCGCAGTAGCAAAACAAGTAGGAATACAAAAGGTGTTTGCTGAAGTATTGCCATCACATAAAGTAGCCAAGATCAGAGCTTTACAGGAGAAAGGTATACGAGTAGCAATGGTTGGTGATGGAGTTAATGACTCTCCAGCTCTAGCACAAGCAAATGTTGGTATTGCTATTTCTTCAGGCACAGATGTGGCTGTTGAAGCAGCAGATGTAGTCCTAATGAGAGTAAGTGTATAATGAATATAATGTTATTATTTTACTAGTTATATGATTATTATGATGATATATTATATGATATTATATTTTATGTTAACATGATTAATATTTCACAGAATGATCTTCTGGACGTTGTCAGTTGTTTTGACTTGTCCAATAAAACGGTCCGAAGAATTCGACTTAATTTTTTATTTGCTAGTATGTATAATTTAATTGGTATACCGATTGCTGCGGGTGTGTTTAGTCCCTTAGGCCTCACATTACAAGTAATTTAATAACATTTATAATGTACTTCAAAAACGTACACGCTTAACTTAATCTGTGTTACCATTACAGCCATGGATGGCAGCAGCTGCAATGGCATTAAGTTCAGTGTCTGTTGTTGGATCTTCACTTTTACTTAAGATGTTTGTATTTAAGATTTTTATAATATAATTTTCATCAGATAAATTATTACACTAATTTAAATTATTTTTAGCTATAAAAAACCTACTTCAGCCACTTTAACTACCCCAGAATATTTGTCAAGATCTCAAACTGAACTTGATACAATTTCCTTGCATAGAGGATTAGACGATATCGAACCATCAATTATGATAAGAGCGTCAACGTCTTCGACAATATCTAAGTATGAATCGTATAACTCAATACATGGCATTATATGTATAATAAATGATTCTTTCATCACTTCTAGAGTTTAATTAAATATATATTTTATTATACCTACTTCTTATTTATATAATTATATAAAATAAAATGTTAAAATAAAGGTATTTTTTTTAGGTTATTGATGGGAAAGACAACTGTTTCTGAAGCTGAAAATCAATTGTTGAACTCCTACGAAGACATGGAGGACCATGATATAGGAAATTATGTTGAAAGAACGAAGAGCATAAATGCTTGAGACTATAACCAATCGTATTTGACACATGTATTGTGTTAAATGCATTTAAACATGACCAATAACATTTTGTGAATAAGTTAAGTCTTCCTTTTTCTTACATAGTTATACAATTTTTAGTTTATTTTTATTAATTTTTTTAATAATCTTGTTTTTGTATACATTTTTTTAAAAAAATATCAGTAAATTCTATACAATATTGTATTATATATTATATTTTTGTTACATTTTTTTTTTTTCATAATTATATAATTATAATTTTTATTTTGTAAAACATTCAACTTTATACTCCTACCATTTACCATGTTATACGATTTTTTTTATGCTTACAAGACTTAAATAGGTATTGTAATACTTATTCTTAATATTATGTTATTTATTATTCAAATTAATGGTTACCATTGTTTTGTACAACTGTATTTCTATGTTAAAATGAGTAAATATATCTTTAAAAAAATACATGCAAGAAAAGATTAACTCATTTTAAATTATAAATTATATCTCATTATATTTTTGATAACATGATACAGAAATATAATTATAATTAATATATTCATGTACTTTCCTGTCCTCCTGTTCACAATGTAGAAGAAAAATAAACAATAAAAGCTGTCGTTCACTCACTTTTCAGTGGTATACTTTCCATTTTAGATCAAACGAGCTATTAAGGCTGAAATCCATGAGTACTCATATGGATTCTTATACTGAATTTATTAGAAAATGTTTTAAAGCATATTATGCATTTTGAAGGCTTAAGGCTGAAGATGAAGAACCTCTATAATTACAGCTTGTGCGTGCATAAGGGTTTTCACCAGTATGAGTTTTATTGTGAATTTTTAAGGCTGAAAATGAAGAACCTCTATATAATCATATGTTTTGCATGAATAATGCTTTTCCCTGTTATGAGATCTATTATGTAATGCTGACGATGTAGTAAATCTATAATCAAATATTTTACATGCATAAGGTTTTTCCCCGGATGAGCTCTCATTATGGGCATGTTCAAAGTAGAATTTTGTCTAAATGATACATCAAAAACATAACATTTGTAAGACTTTTCACTGGTGTGAATTCTGTAATGTATTTTTAACATGAAAATGAATGCAGATCTATAATTGCATACATGGTATGCACAAGGCTTTAAATTAAAGTTAAATTTTTTGTCTGATATCTTTTAAGTAGTTGTTTCTAAATCATGCCTTTCGATAGAACCAGTTCCCACAAATTAGCAGTTGTTGATTTCTTTTTCAATATAAGTATTTTCAACGATTGTAATTATTTTCTCAAGAGGTCTGAAAAATACAATAATTTCAATAGTTATAATTTAAATTAAAAGTCAGTAATTATAAATAAATATAGATATTCATTAAATTAATAAATAATGCAAATTTAAGGATTGTTTAAATACCATTGTAAAATAATATAAAACACACACAATCCTTACAAGTTTAGGTTCTTAATTGTCGGGCAAATAAGAAAAACTATTATGAGAGATCTTCTATAATAAAATATGTTTAAATGTAAACAATGAAAAGAAACATTTTTATCAATTTCTTATTGAAAAATAATTTGCAAATTGACATAAAATGTCAAAATTTGGCTTCGCTTAAAAATGTCCATTTTTCCTAAATATTCTTTTTGTTTTTTCCTACGCTTTTGAAAACTACTGAGAATTTTCGATTTCTAGTACTCGTGGACGAAGACATGAAGTGAAACTTCTTTACAAAAAGTATGAAAAAAAGGTTCATCACGGTCAAATATTAAGTTTGTAATGTCAAAATTCAAATTTAAATTTTTAGTTGAAATTAGTGAACTAATATTATTATTATTATTATAATACAACGGTAAGATGATAAGACAAATTGATTATTACTATTACCATAGAAATTTTAGGGGAAAAATGGACGACCGGATTTTGCCCACAGACCTTTTATAATTACTTCTAGAGTAATGAGAATGACTAATGAGTGTATGAAGTGTATGGAAAGCACAAATCTATAACTATTAACTACAGCACGACGTCATATCCGTCATTCCGGTCACAAATTTTCTCGGCAGTTTGGGAGTATAAATGTCTCGTGCAGGCGCTCCACCATTCACCCGAAGGCCGGTTTTCATATTTCGAATACATTTTTTTTTATGTAAAATATTAAAAATGTCCACACATATCTGTTGTTTCTGATTCTATTATTTTTTTTTTAAATTAAAAATAGCTATACTCTATTACACTAGAGCAGGGGTATTCAAACTGTGCGTCGCGGCTCCCAGGGGCGTCGCGGGAGTTGTCGAAAAGAGCCGCATAGTATAATTGAAAACCAATAAATATTTTTACGAAAAACGTTTACTATTATCATTGAGACATTGAGGCACACCGGTTGGGAAACGTTGAATTGTCTACAACAATCATTCGCTCAATATAACTTTAATTTTTTTTATATATGTAATATGGTAAATAAATAATAAATATAAATTACATTCATATAAACATTGATTTTTTTGTAATTTATAAATTGGGAGCCTTCAACATTTTGTGAAGACTTAAAGGAGCCGTGGGATGAAAAAATTTGAATGCCTCTACACTAGAGAATAATCAGTCCGCCGATCAATTATCGTCAGTGTTGCGCATCTCCCACCAACTTCCCGGTGATCACTTGGTTCTCTGCGCGCCAATTGAATCATTCGTGATGAGCGAAAAGCGATTATTCTCTCGTGGAATAGACTATCACTATAGTAGCTATTATACAAGTAAAAATTATTTTGAAGTGATTATTCTGTTCAATTATGTACAATTGAAAATAGTTTCAATTAAGGATGTTTTATGATTTTATATTTTAACAACTAAATTAATATTATGTTGCACGGTTATATCAGTTTACACTTCTTCACACAATTTTGTTCTAGTCGCGTTCTCTGCATCACATATAAAATACATTCTAGATTGTAAATAAAATTAATAATATTTTAGTTAATGCATTTGCAATTATCATGACTTTTTGTTTGGGTATTTGGTTGTACTTTGGCAGTTGGGTCAGTAGGTTAGTAGCTTATTTGAGATTTTATTAATAGTTAAGATTCGTATCTTATACCTATTGTATGTAGATATAACTAGTTCCATTTTTGTACATGTATGTATCAATTAATAAATTAACATATACATATCATACTATAAGCATGCATTTTATTTAAATAAATCAATTTGTAGGTACGATAAACAGGTTACATACCGTGTAATATTATTACGATTTAAGGCACATGATTCCAAAGCATGGTTTATTTTAGTTGGTAATCCATGCAATATAACATTAAATATATTATTTTGGCATGCAGATTATTGACATTTGAACAACAATCAAAAAACTTAAATAAAATTGAAATGTAAAACTCCATTATACCACTGTCGGATTATACCATATATTATAACCATAAAGGTCGGCCTTCGTACAAATGGTGGCGTACTCTGGTGATAAATCCTGAACTACCATACTGCAGTGATTTTTTGCGTCAATATCGTACATTGAAAGATACGGGAGCGGTGTCACCATGTCTTAGTTATCTTCTCTACATCATGTCTACAAATATAGGTGTCCGTGGGCCTTGTGGTAGGTCGCCAACGTCAAGTCCAACCACGACCGTCCAACGATCAGTTCGGGGGTCCTAACAGCGTCAGGCACCACGATCAATAGACTCTTCCTCGGGTTAACCCCACCAAACACAGCATCCGCCTCTATACTTTCTCAAGGGAGTTCACCGAAGGCACAGTGGTACTTCCGAATCCCGTAAAGTGGACGAGCGGAGCGCCTTACGTACAAGCCACACGGTATGGCGACGCCCCCATTAATGAGTGAATGATGACTACCTGTATCCAGCAGTACGTCCACCTCATTACCGTTCACGCGGCCTACCTTCTTGTAGGGATGACTAGTGGACAGTGGTCTTATTTCAGCGACGTTCGACTGGTAAATTTCCGGACAGTTGGTTTGAATGTGCCCTTCGATTCCACACCCAAAGTACACGGGTTTGTGACTCGCTTTATAGTGACAATCACGGGACAAATGTCCTACTTTTTTTGCAGACCCAATATAGCTGGAGAGAGACGCGTCCTCCTCGGTTGCACTCGACACCGCGGCAGTCTTATCAAACATTTTTCATTCACATTTTTCTTCAGTCTTTTCCCCCGGGTAGGCGTTCCTTTTGCGGTTTGCGGAGAAAAAACCTAGGCGTAACCGCCGGCGCATACAACGCACACATGTGCTCCTAGTTCGACAAATCACTCAGCAACTCCTCGTCAGCGTGAGTCCGCCCGACAGCGTACAGAGCCATTTCTCAGGATCTCAGTCTTCACAGGACGTAATCATTTTCCACCTCGAACAAGTGTCCTACACCTTTACACGTGCGTAGTTTGGGCTGTACCTACATACGAGATGAGGGTCTCGTTAGGCCGTACACGCTTTGAGCACGAAAACAAGTCTGAACTTCTGTTCAAACATGCGTCAGTCGGAAAACTGAAGCGCCGTGAACCAATCTTTAGCCGGACCGGTTAGATGTATTCGTACGTACTAGATCATGTACTCGAACGGCCCACAGTTTACTGGAGTTATGCCTCGAATTTCGTCTAACTAGTCTTCCGCCTTTGGACGGAGTTCTCGTTCTCGAGGTCATCGCTTTGACCACCAGAGCGCACGGCCCGCTACCCAACGCAACCGCCTCAGCATGACCTCTGGCGGACCAAGTCCAGATCCCTCACAACTCGTCAGACTACGTCCTTCTGGTTACAAATCCTACTTATAATATTTATGTTAACTTCTTTGATGCTAAGCTATCAAATAGTTGACGACACCATTAAATAAAGGACAAATACTTGAATATACTTAACTGCAACGCTTAACATAAAACTAAACAATCAACTACGAATTCACCGCTAGTTCGGTTCCACACGGTGACCCTGCAGTGACGACCTCACTAGTTCTCCGGTACTATACTACCATTGATTAAATATACATAATACATAGATAGACCAAGTCAATGGAAAATATGGGAACATGACTATCAGTAGCTAAGGAATGTCAATAGAAATCGAATACACTAATTAAAAGTATTTAAAACCACTAAATAATAATTATTTATTATGATCGAAAACAGGTGGACGATGAAAACATTTATACGGGTGATGAAGGGTACGCCGGCATAAGACCTTAAGTGTATGTCAAATCGCGTTAAGAAGTAACGTTAAGTTATTCTTCGGATATAAATTGATATTGAATATTATTTAGTATTTATTGAATTTGACCATTTTGACCTGATTCATTAAATTATTTTAGATTATGAGGGAAGACAGACAGTCAATTTAGGTCGTTTAGGATATTTCAAAATACAACAGTTATTTACCATAATAATGATTATACTTACATTGTATTGTTATTGAAGTTATCTATTATCACTTATATGTGCATAGATTTGTGTATAAATAATATTTCACGTACATTTGAACTTCAAATGTCTTTGAATAAAATTTTGCAAATATATTTTTAAGCTATTTGGGCTCATAATTTTGAAATGTACATGGTTTTAACAATTTTGGGTCTCGGATTTCAAAAAATCTAATATACAGGTTGTGATTATTTCTGTGTTTCCTAACACAATTTTTAATTTTGATATCAACAGATTGGCAATTGAACACAACATCCCCTATAGTTTTTCTAACTGAAATATCTATTCTGACTATACTGCTGATTAATCAACCTGTCCCCAAGCGAGCGACGAAATGCAAGCAGTTTTGTTTTTTTGTCGAGTTTTCGGGTGCACGTATGACACAGTGTAAAACCATATTTTTCACACCTACTTTTTTTGTAGCATAAAATATATAAAGTTAGGTACATATACTTAAAAATATAACAATAATATTCTTAATAGATTTTCAGTTATTCAAAAAATATGTATCGTTTTACAGTTTTTTTTTTTTTAAGAACAGTCCACTCATATGCATATTCTATAGCAGAGGCATAGTCCATAAGACAAGTAATAAAATCTTTCCAATAAATATTATGTTACCTGTTATTTCTGATATTTATAAAATTATTGGATTTTCAGATCTACCAAGTCGGATCATTTTAATGAATAGTCAAATAACAAAATATATCAATCTATAAGAAACGCTTGATTTTTGATAAGCTTGCTTTAGCCTTTAATTCATTAAATAATACTGTGACTATATTATAGGTAAAATTTAAATTATAGTGAATAATATGTGAACATATTTTAAGATTCGACGAACATAAATAAAAAATACAGACGGTATAATTATTGTTTATCCTCCATGAATTTCTTGTGTTTAAACTAAGTGAGATCATCTGAGAAATATTTTGACGTTAGGTACCATTTGTTTTTGAACAATACTTAAAACCACCAAAAGAGTTAGTCCTCGAGAAGTTGCAGCGTTGGTCCAAGAACGTTTAACATTGAAGACCGCGGTGATTATTTTCAGTTTTCACTGTTTTCACTGTTTATATTTTTGGGTTTAAGTTTAAGCTATAAATATTATTGAAATTATGGTATAGGTAGGTACTTGGTTTTCTTTTAGAGTACTTAACACACACAGCTTTACCAAGCAACATATTTGTGTATGTGTGTGAATGTGTGTGAGAAAGAGAGTGTATATACTGTACTTTGTGTACTGTAAACGTTGTTGGGCAGGAATTGAGAAGTATATGTGTAACGTAGGTATATAGATAGTATCTACGAATTAATATAGGAAGGTACTAGGTATCTATGCAGGTATAATAAAACTTAAAGTAACCAACGTAGTTGAAAAAGTTTTCTCTCGTATAACTTGTATAGTTGTACACATTTCGATATTTAAAAAAAAAATAAGAATAATAACTCTTTAGAAATGTTTCGTATGCTTAAAAGTTTACATAAAGTAAAGGTTTCATAAAATAAAACTAAGTATTTAACTGTCTGCGACTCAAAAAAAATTTCATGAGATTAGTTTCAACAAGTTTCAAACTTATTTTATGGTTCTGGTCTTAACGAGGGATGGAAGAGTTCAGAAATACGTAAATACGCGTAGAACTTTAAATTTATGCAAACATGTGTATAATAATATGTGTGTGTGTCTTTATTGCGAAAACTTTCAAAACTAAGTGCATTTAAATAAGTATCTTGGGTGAACCCATTGCAACTAACAACAGACTATACACCCAATACTTCATTATGTCGGAAAAATGAAGATGATAAGTTAATAAATATTATTTCTACCACACGAAGGCGTATAGGTATAAGTATAACTACTTACAAGTTACATTAGATTATTCAATTATTGAGAATATTATATAATGGTTATTTACTTTATTTTTGTTGTTTTTATTGTTCAAAAAATAAGTTCTTGTTGTATTCATTATTGAGTTATACAATTATTTACTACCTGCATTACTGTGCCGTAATAATTTAGTTCTAAAAAAATCCAAAGTGTATCTCTTGATATAAATCAAACTATGACATTAATTTTTTACCTATAACAAAATATGTACTTTAAAATTAATGTATTGTGTATACATTAACAAAATATGTACTTAATGTATACACAATACATTCATTTAAAAATGTTGAATTACTTATTAATTACTCTTGAAATTGTATACTAATACATTATTTTAGTTTAGGAACAATAGTTTGGGCTAATATACGATAATGGGATATGTGTAAAACCTATGCTTATGAACAAATCATTTTATAGTAATAGTGTGAAATAATGAAACGTATCTACGAATAAAACCTATACTCTATAATATACTTTATACTAGCTCCATTGCACCTATTTTGAGGTTTTGGGTGCACTACTTGGATTCGGGTGAACCGTACTTTTTAATGTTCAAGTGACGAGAATAGGTTTAAGGGTTAAAGGGTGGGGTTGTACAGTCGTTAATGTGTAACAGCCCAGTAGCCAACAGGTGTCTATCGTTCGAACTGTAAAGGCTTCAAGGGAAAGCTGGTGTCAAATGTGCAATCCTCTTAACCCTGGTATAAATCTCAGTTTGTATGCTTATCACTTTGAGTGAATCATGAGTGTATGTGGTATTGTGATGCGACGATTGGTCGAGTCGGATGTATAAAGAATTAGGGAATAAAGAGTTTATAATATTTTACTATTGAAATGAAATATAATATTATATTGTTTATAAAGAACGTTGAATAATTTATTTTATAGTATGTCAGTGGCGGATCCAAGGGAGGGGTAAAAGGGTAAATACCCCCCCCCTTGAGCTTATTATATTTAAATTTTATAAATGTATTTAAAAAAAAAATGTCGGTTGAATTTTTTTGTTTTGATAAAAAAAATTGTAGGAAATGTTGATAAACATGATACGGGTTGTCAGAATCAAACCACAGGTTAAGTAGGTATTAAGTATGTATGAATAGTATCTGATGGATATATTTTTATTACCCCCCCCCCCCCCTTTGATGAATTTCTGGATCCGCCCCTGTAGTATGTATATACCTAACTAGGTATAACTAATGTAGATACAATTTTAAAAGTTATACTAATATATTATACAGCGGTAAATGCATTTTTGTGCAGGGTACCTAATCTTAAAATGGATCGATCTATTTTTGATCAAAATTTTTCTATGCGTCCTTACAGTCTAAGGCTATAGGCTTCTTTTCACCAAGAAATTCAACCCCTATAGGCTATTATAATATGTTGATACGCAAATGAATTTCATTTCAGCTAATGACAAAAATCGTATATTTTTTGCTTATATTACAGAGTAGCCATTGCAGGTTACAGAAAAAAAAACCATAGTACGCTATTCGATATTTTGCATTTACAAGTTACTTTACGTAAGTTATATGCCGCCTTTTTATAGGCACCCTATGCATACAAATTGTACTTACATTCTACTAACAACATGATAAAAACATTGTTTAACGCACAGCTTTGGAAAATTGACTCATTTGCAATTAATTACTATCTTATTTTTACTATTTATTTTGTATTTATCTTGCACATCACATAATATTCAAAATGTATACACTGTGATTCTTAAAAGTACAAAGTTAAATGTAATGTTACATGGAACATGGATAGATATATTTGGCTGTATCAATCTGTTAGTAAAATAGTAAAAACGAATAAAGCCCGATAAACCTATTTTGACAAGGTTTTCACATACTATTGTATTGTATCATAATACTATAACGAAAAACGATGGATGGATAGATATCATTTTTAACCGGTTGGAGTTGGGTAATACGGCTAAGTATATAATAAACATGTGTACATTTTAATAAATAATAAAGAAATCGCTAAAGTCGAATTTAAATGAGTACCTAATGATTATAATGACATATATATTATTTATAACCATTTGGTTTGGATACTACAATAATAGTGATTCGTGAATTATAATATTCAATTCAGACTTTCACATTACTTACAGAATAAGGCGTTTCATGGTTCACAGTAAGTAATTCAGAATCAATAAGCACCAGTAGATAATTTAACTAAAATACTGGGTGACAAAAATGTCACCCAGAGAAAACTTTTTGTCACCTAGTAGATGATGACTTAATTACTGGGTGATAACGATTTTTTCTATATTGAAATGATCTATACTTATATTTTAGATTATTGCATAATTTTATATTACAATTGTTTCCTATGTTTTATTTTGTTATTTATTCGTTTAATATATACGATATAATATATCATCTCAATTCATATCACAGTGAATAATAAAATACATCTTACACATAATACACAGTACACACCATATAAAGCTACATCTAATGAGTATAATTGATATAATGATATTTTAAAAATAATATAAAATAATGCATATGATTTACAAGAAAAAATATGCCTATCTAGTGATAAAACTAAAACTAATTATAATAATCAATATTTTGATTATTATTAGAAATTAATATAATAACCGTGGTTAGAATTTAATTACCACATAATCATGTAAAAATATTTTTTACAAAAGTGAAGCCGATAACGATTAAAATTATAACATCAGACGATAATTATTTCGTACGCATTGAAACGAGAATCCTCTGGTCTTAACACTCTTAACACGTTTTATTAATATGGTAGGAAGGTATTTAGTATTTAGTATTTACTATACACTCAGCGTTCCAACGATATAATATTAGATATACCGAGTAATTATTGTTCGGGTGGTCGTTAAAAGTTTTTAAATAAACTTTTCACAAACAAATTAGGCGCACTTATTGTTTCAAACGACGGCTTTAAATTCGTATATATACGAACCGTCCAGACATTAGATGGAAATCGATCATTGCATGCGCATACTCGGCGGCGGCGTGCCTATAAAACGTTTACGCCAACGTTACGGCAAACTTTGATGAACAAATATGTTTTGTAAACGACTTTTCCACGTCTAATCGAGTCCGTAGTTTTTCAAGTTTACAAGAAATCCATTCAGCGAAAACTTTGGTCCGTATAAAAAGAGTAAAAAAAAAGTGGGCGGAAAACGACGACGGGCCATCAAATTATTTATAAAGTTTTACTCGGCAACTTTTTTCATATTTTTTCGTGTAAAAATAAATAAAAGAAAAGAAGAAAAAACCCTAAAGTAAAGTAGAAAGAAAAATATATACGTATTTATACTCTGCAGGGTGTCGGGGAGGATAGGCGGGCGAAGTGTCGCGGGGTGAAAGCAATCAAAACTTCGCCGTCATTGAGCTTTGCGCACAGGAGAGGCGGCAGCAGTGGTGGCAGTGGAGTGCTACGTTCTATATATATATATATATCTATATACATCACGGCTTGCTCGGATATCATTACTCGCTCGGCAACTTTTCCGCGGCCACTAAAAGTCACGCACTCTTTTCGAAGCGACAATCACAGATCTCAGTTCTGCTGTAATATTGTATTTCGGTATTAAACGATGTAGCTTATACCAATTGTAATATTTTATTGTATACATAAAAAACAATCATAATTACAATCAAACCCTCTCTCTCACTTTGCACGAGCGCGCCGTATTATTATAATATTATTTATAGGTACCGCAGTCCGCAGCTATGTTATACATTTGTACTTTATTTACTCTCGCGCGTTAGAGCGTCTGTTGATCTGTGTTTTGTAATTAGCGCCAATTTCATCGTGTATGATATATTTATAATACTATTTTCCCAAGATTCCCTGTCCAAGTTTCCGATAATACGGATCAAATGATTGAAATCGTGAAAAACACACACAGACGTGCTCTAGAATGGCGTAAGCAGCAGTGTGTCTGTCGTCGAAAAGATCGCGATGTTTAAGTGTCTTGGGCCGAGGGGGTGGCGGCTGTGGCGGATAAAAAGTTCGACGGGCGCGAGGGGCTCAAAAGAATGGGGAGCGCGAGGAACGGAGTAAAAAGAGCGGAACGGAGAAAAAGAAAAAAAGGAAAAAACTCTAACGAATATAGAAAAGAAAAGCGAGGAAAAAGTCGAAGTCCGCGAACGAGCCAAACGTAGCGGCGGCGGGGTTGGTAGGAGACGGCACGCGCGACGAGAGGTGGAGGGGGGCTTGTTGCTGTTTAAAGTAATTTCTTTCGGCGCGCGCGGGACAATCGGCGGCGGCGGCTTCGGGTGCTGGGTGGGCTGCGGAAGGGGAGGGCAACGTTCGGTCTGGACACAAAAACGGGAAATGGAAAAGATTGGATAAAGTGCAGCGCCGCTCGTCGTCGTCGTCGTCGTCGTTGCCGCCGCCGCCGCCGCCGCTGCTACGTGGGGTGGGTGTGAGGGGTAGTCAGCGGCGGCGGCGCGCGGGACCGATGCAAGGGATCGTCGGTGGGCCGCGCGCGGAAGGGGTGCCGGCGGCGTGCGACAGAGATAGCGCGTGTAAAAGTTTTTCCAGTCGAAGTTTCGCAGTCGGTGTGATTATACCGTTTCGTGTTGAACGGCGGCAGCCGCCTTTTACCCGTGCGCCGCTCACCGCACCCACACGCACGCGCGCCCGCCACCGTACTTACACGCACGTGGACACGACGCCGTACATTATTATTATTATTATTATAACACTATAGTCGTATCGTTTTCGACCGTTTTCCAACGTCCGTCGCCGCGGCCACATAGCGTCGTCCGTCAACTATAAAATTAATTATATCGCTGTTATTATTATTTTGTAATTCGTTTCGGTGCGGAATATTGCAATATAATTTATTTATCTACCGCTGGACTTTTTTTTTTATCGGTGGTGCACTTATCGCTGTCTCGCGTGATCGTTCCGTCCTGTCGCTCCGACCGCGTAAGATATTCGCGGTGCATGTCAGTTTTTGGTCTTCGTTCGGTTATTTTAATCTTTCAATAAGCGCAAAACGTCCGCGGAAAAACACGAGTTATTGATTGGGCACGAGCGGAGTTTTTGTTTTCGCCTTGCTCGCCGTCCGTGGCGCGCGCGCTTCCCGCCACCACCGCCGACGACAACGTTGTCGCTGACGACGACTACGACGACGACGACGACGACTACGCCGACGACGACGATAACGCGGCAACGAGTGTTTTTCCGCGAACTCTTTTCGCAACTCCTCCGTCCGCCGCCGTTCCCGCGCGCGCCAATACCGTCCCGCCCGGGTCAGGCTCTTGGCGCGCGCGTTACCGCCGCCTCCGGCACAGACCGGTCGCGCGCGCCGCGTTCGCGACTAGGCCGCTGACCGGTGTGAGCCACAGCTGCCGCCACTGCCGGCGCTCTCGCCACTACCGACACGGCTGTCGGACACGATTAACTGCCGGCCACGCGCCCCTATGCGTTTTCCTATTTTGTTAACGACGAAATTATCGTGATCGAGGTGAGTGATTGACCTTTACTCGCGACACGCCACGATTATAAATTACTTTAATAATATTATTACCTATTTATTATTACTATCACTTTAATCGTCCACTTGATGGTTAATTCTTTTTTCAGATAGCTATGACTTCGAGATTACTAATGATATTTATTATTTTTATGATTATTATTGTTATTGGATAACTCACGTAGGTATATTATTGTGATCACTCCAACCAGATATTATGTTCGCTTTTCGTATGTCTGGACTCTGGACGTTTGAGTATGTAGAGTGACGGATATGCATGCATAGTTTGAAATTGTACAAATGCCTTCAATGCATACAAAACTTTTTTCGGCCAGTTGAAAATCTAATCGTTTCCTTGATGAAAATCCCCGATTTGTATTCATACTTAACTTTTATACAAGTGTATACATGGTTTGTTTTTGTATTTAATAAATAGCTTATTATTTTTATAAACTACAAGTAAAATAATCTTGAGAAAACATTTTCACAGCTATATTTTTCGTTATGTAATATATGCCTACCTTAGGTACTAACGAATGTCAAGACTTGGATCAAGAGCCCAGGGGCGTCATTTCAATATATGTCAGGGCAGGCATAAGAATTGCCGACCTAGTATGTATACACATTTTAAGTACGAATCTAAAAAAAGCGGTTCGCTCGATCGTCCCCTACCTACCATTATATTATGTTATAATTATATACACTGAAAGCTGTACTTGTGATTCTTCCTATGCTGAAAGGCTGATTTTTGGATAGTCAACAGACTGTAGGCATCACTCTGGAGACCAATTTCTATAGGGTGATGAGTAACCAGTATATCTTAAATCGTGATACTAACTACTAAGTAATAACATAGAACAATAATAAACAGGTAATAATATACCGTGTTTTCTTTATCTCAACATATCTATTTGATACAATTGTACTCTTACCGTAGATTACTGGTAAATCATTGTCGATTCATGAAGATTTGTATGTTGTTTCACGGCCCGTAATTACTCTAGGGCAGGTTAAGTCCATGTTGACCTGACAGCAGGCCCAAAGCTACTTTAAAATCTGAGGTTAGGCAAATGCATACTTCAGCCCCAAATGACGCCCCTGACCAAGGCATACTAGGTACACTTTCTAAAAGTTTAAGATTATGTTATATTTATATACATAGTATAATACCTATATCGCAATAATGATTTATACATAGGTGTACCACAAAAAAAATTATTATACCTAATCTGAATAAGACCATTCATAAAAAGAAAAAAAATTATCATTTTTATTGAACCTATTACTATAATATTTATATACACTACAATATATAATTGGGTATGATATAATAGTATATTATGTTAGATTTAAAATATGAATAGATAAATCATGTATAAAAACATAATAAGTAACTTCAATATTTAATTTAACTGTACCTATAGATTGATGATATTATAGTGTTGCTAAATTATTAAACTTATTAAAAATATCAAATATGTTTAAGCTTGTCATTAATTATGTAAATCATATGTGTGAACAATTTAAGTAATCAATAATCATAGATTCCGATACTTCTAAATAATTTAAAAATATGTTCAATAATAAAAAAAAAGTAGAAAATAAAAGTCTGTACCTATAATACCTATTATGCAAGAACATTAAAATATTGAAGTAGCTTTAGAGTTAAAACATTAGGTACCTATCTAGTATCTATTAATCTTAACGACAATTTATAATAATAATAATATAATTATATGTTATGCCATCTAATGTGTTTGATATTTTGATGTATACATCATAATTTTCAAACATTTTGAAGATTATTGACTTATTGCATACAAAATTAAAAACTTGTTTGAACTAACTATATTTGAAAATCTATAATCCTTACTTTTTGTTCGTATTGTTGTAAAATATGATAAATTTAAATTTAGCTAAATATACCATAGACTCACACTATAATATATTTTGTGTAATGTTAAAACTGTAAAGTTAGGTAATTATTTGATGTTTACTTAGCAATATTAAGTTAAAAGAAAGACGAAAATATACTATTATTATACACAATTACTTACACTGTCACACTTCCCAGTAAATTATACGTCTTGTATAATATTATAATAATATGCTATTCTATTTGAAGTTAAAAATAAAATCTATTTAATTCAGTCAATATTACATTTGTACCTATCAATTTATTAATATATTCAAACATTCCAATATTTCATACCATAAATAATTCATATCTGCACCAAGAAATCAACAGGTGTTGGTCCATGTGGAAAAATCGTAATTTGTTTCTGCATATATAATATAATATTATGCAGTTTTTTTAACTACAGAATAACAATATCACTCTAATGTTCCTAATTCACGATAAAATAGTAGTTTTTATTATTGGTATATTTTATAATTCATACTTTCCGCTATATCAGAGTATTCAAGTATAATTTTACATACAATTTACAAGTCAGTATTAAAACCAATTTTTGTTCTCATGTCTAGTAACTTAAAATAGTACGATATTATGATTGACACATTGGACGAAAATGTATTAAAATCAACTATAAAGATAATAATATATTAAATATACCAGCATATCCCATATATAGATTTGGTATTTGTGTTATTATTAGTTATTATTAAGTATATAGGTATTTATCTACATTGAGTATTGACCGTCTATGCTTTTTAGCTACAAATTATACTTCAAAAATAAAAATATTAATTAATATTATATTTATACGAACCAAATAAATTTGTTGGCTAGTGACTGAATTCAATCATTTTAAGATTATTCAAATTAGTTGGATGAAATGTATTTGTAGCTTTTATAATATCTCATTTTATATTTTTTAATATTACTAAAAAACTATTATTTTAAATCAAACGATAGTAAAATGAAGTAAAAATAGTTATACTGTTATTTTGTATGAATTAATAAAATTGATATTAATTATTGTCCATTGTATTGTATTCAATCTTCGTTATTATATAGGTAATACAACATACATATTTGACATATTTTATTTGTAATTTTCAACAAGACTTAAAATTAATTAGATAGCAATCCAAGGTTAAGGATTATTGTAACTTGTAAGTTGTTACACTGTATATATAATGAAACGTTTTAACGAAAAAAGAAAATCTATTGTTATTTATTGGTACACTCAGTCTGAGTGTTTATTGCTAAACGTTGGTGGCATTCATTAAAATGTTATACTACACTAGTATTAATATGATTTTTCAATAACCTAAGAATCGTTTTGTTAGTATTTGTTACCATTAATCACATTCACTAATTTTATAACATTGTAAATAAACCTGAGTTATTGGAAAAGCAATCGAATATTATACTACACGTTGCGTTAGTAATTATTTGTAATATCATGCAACGAGAATTGAAATATTGTACTATTGTAGAGGTATATTTTGAGAAATAAATCATTCTGAGTTATAAATAATTTAATTTTTGACAGAGGTTAAGCGTTATGCTTATGTATAACTGCTATAATGTTATAGCTACTTCCATCACTCTCACTGACAATCCAATTCGTCGGCTTAAGCGTAAAATATGGCCTAGACCTTCTTTATTATTAAACTGAAATCTTAGTATAACTAAAAGCTAAAAAAAACAACTGAATCCTGCATGGATGAAAAAGAAAACATTTGAAGTAACTTGTCAACCTGACCTATAGCTTTCAATCAAGCCGAAGTGTCCATTTACTCCATGTAACAGCTTTTCTTTGTAGGTATTAAATAGTGTATTTAGAATATGTACAATATACATACTGCAATATTTAATTATTGATAAAAAACAAACAAATACAAATTGCTAGTAGTAAAATACATTAGGTACAGTATTGTAAAATACAATACCTGCTGATGTATGATTTTAAATTAGATAGTCAACATACATACATACATACCTACTATATTATAAATTATAGTATAATAATATGTTTTATAATAGTGTATAGGTACGTCGGGAATTAGTACCTACACGGAATATTAATTAAACGTATTCGTGAGCATTGAATTAAGACAATCATTTACTTATATTTTCTATACATTTTAATTTGAAAATACAATATAGTAAAAAAAAATACTGATTATATTATTTAAAATCAGATAGTCATTAGTCAATATACATTTATACCTGCTATTATATTTAACATTCTTTATAGTAAAGCACATCGTGAGTTAGAGCTCAAAAATTAAGTAAAAAACGAATCGAAAAAAAGTAGTCTTGAGCATTTCAATCCAAATATAAGTCCTATAACCGGAGTATAGGTAGGTAACAGAAAAGTACGATGGTGGCGTCGTCGGTTAAAAACTGAAAAAAAAAAGGTAACAGAAAGGTGTTTCTTCTGTATTCATATGGAATTAATAATTTAGATATAAATATAATTAAATTAAAATTTTAGAATTAGGTAATCAAAACATAAAAGTAAATTTCCAGTTATTTTTCAAAATATTGGGGAAAATATAATAATACAAAATAAATTAGGGAAATTAGGGAATAAAGATTTAGGAATTGGTATACAAAACCCAGTATTTCAATAAATCGGTTTTATGTTTTTGTTATATTTCAATAACTGTGATAACGATAAATTTTCCCAAAATATTTGTATAAGTACTTAGGTTCTTATTTTGTAATATGTATTGACATAGATAATTTGCGACTTGTTTCTTATTAAAAAAAAATTCAATTTATGTTAAATAATGATTTAATCTCGGATTTAATTGATTAAACTTCAAATGTTTTCAAATAGGGTACACGAAAGTCGTGAAAACGTCATAACCTCATCTAAGATAAATTATGACAGTTATGATAGTGGGTCATCTCAATTTAAGAGATTTATTTTAATTTTAATCAACGTAACTTTGAAGTTAACAATAACATAATTAGTAATTTTGTAGTGTTAAAGATGCTTTGAAGGGCAAACAAAATATTTAAAAGGGTTTGGATTTAAAATAGAAGACATTCATTTAAGTTTTAGATAATTCACGAGCTCTTACTAGGCAGTGATGATATAATGATAATGATAATGATTTAATTTATTTTATCAACAAATGACGACAAGTTTATTAAAATTAAAATTATTTGTTTTGATAGTTTTTGGTGGATTTTAATATTTTATGCATTTTTTGTAGCTAAGTCAAAAACATTGCTTTATAATTAAAAAACTATAAATGGCATAGCATTAACAGAGTTTTATGTACTATGTCGTATGAGAAATGATTCAATATCATTAATATTTCACAATAGTTTTAAATTTAATAAATGTATTAAATGCATTGTTGTGTAATGTCTATACTTTATTAACTGAATACATAATTAAGTTTTTCCGATAAAAGTTAATAGTTTTTTTTACACAATGATAAATGTAATGTAAAATAATTTGTGTTCACAAAGAAATAATATTCATTTGCATTTATTACAATTCATTAAGATTAAATAAAATATACATGTATACCAATACCAGGTACTCGTGAATGCAAGTTTAGTCTGTATAGAACATGTACAATTATAAAAGGTTTCCAACAGTAGATACGCATTACTGCAATATCGTCGTTAAGGGGATTTTTTTTTTAATCGGCAACTTTTACTTGAAAGATTTGAATGAATATGTAATATGTTTTTCACTTACCTATTCATGTACTTATATTGTACGTGTATAATTTGTATACTTACTTAAATTATATTGTAAATGTCATTAAAGTACATTAACTAGTTGATCGCCGTTTCCCTCATAAATTATAATATGAGATCTCACCAAACTTTGTCTTGACCGCCGCGGAATTTTTGCTTATTATAGTACTAGAGCTAGGGTGGCCATGTTAAGAAAATAAAAAACGGGACATTTGTTACTTCTCCAAGCCCCCCCCCCCCAAGAAAAACCTTTTCATAATCCATATATTATATTCACACATACATATGTACATAACCGTAGAGAGTAATAAAATAACGAACAGAATAGAATAATAATAATAATGGAATCAATATAATTATAATATATAATATCATTGACTACAAAATTATAAATAATATTTTAATGATATTATATTATATAGAACGTAGAACCGCGATTTAAAATTTTTTTTATCTTAGTATAAATATAAATCGTGCGTAGAACGACATACCTATTATTCCATACAATATGTTTCATGCTTATCGCTAATTTTACTGTTCGTCGGCATTGGGACTATAACTTAGTAGAAGGTCTATGGACTCGACGTTCGTTCCGCGAATAGCGTTATCTGTTATTTATAAATTTGATTTCTAATTTTAAATATATACAGGATTAAAACTGTTTTATATTTGTTTCATACATCCGATATTTTTTTCACAAACATAATATAATAATATGGAAATAACGGGATTAAAATGGGCCATCTTCTAAAAACGGGAAAATAATAGTCCAGTTCGAAGTTTGTCTGGACAACGGGACATGATGACCAAAAAAGAGACAATCCCGTTTTAAACGGGACTTCTGGTCACCCTGCACCAGAGAAGAACTGTGAATAACAATAGTATTACGATTTACGAGCGGCGGTAAAACATCTCGCAGTGATGTAGGCTGTCTTGACGAAAAAATACAGTGATGTAGTCTGTCTCGACGACCAAATACAATGATTTATAATTTCTATATAATATCTTATACTACAACTACCCAGTACTGCCATTCGTAATTGAGTAAACGAGTAAACAAAAAACGCCCTCTATATTTTGCCGCTTTCCGTACACTCATTGCTCGTCGAGAAGTATAAGGACTGGTTTTTTCATACGTTTACTTAAAAGTTAAGACAGTCATGACTAAATTAATAGAGACAAATAAACGTTGTTATTGACTATTTGCAAAACAGTTTAAGAACGAACATCTAGGTGCAATGATTAGAACTATGTCACATTACGTATGGTCAATTCAGGTAACATTTTCAGTTCACATAATATTTTGTGATATACTTATATAGTTATATAGTATATATCTAGTTATATTTTATAATAAGTTCAATCTCTTCTGACCTCGCTTCTGACTTATTTGTTTATAGGTAGGTACATATTTATGTTATTCAACAGCTTCATCCACAAATTATTGTGAGCCTTTTATTTTTATCGTGTACCAAATGTACTTAATCATATACCCGGGATTATTTTCTATACCAATTGTTCATTTCATTTTTGTAACTTTAATTACTCATAAAATTAATTGCAAGTTTCGATTTTCAAAATGTTATGTGTGTTTAATACCGTAGGTTCACTGTACTGTGTACAGGCATAAGTATACTTATACAATTTAGTGAATTTTAATGTCTTAAACTCATTCCCTATATTTATAATTTATTAATGTTATCAAAAGAAATCTAAAAGTAAAAAAAATATACCGTCTGTAAGAAAACACATTTAATATATTATTTTATAATTAGTATTTATAATATAAATTCTTCCTTCTTCTGTACAGAAATCTCGAGGTCTGACTTGTTTGAATCTTATAAATGTTGAATTCATTTTAAAAGTACCAACCTAGTAGTCCGAATCATTTTATATTTATTATATTTGTAAAAGTTTAAAAGGGCATGAAGTATACGGGGACAAAGTGCAATTCAATCATATTATTATACTGCAGTAACTGTATTGACTTAAATATAACATACTAGTAAAAAAAATTCTCAAACATGTTCTACCTATGTCGGGATATTATTTTGAGTTCTGGATAGTGGATGTAACTATTTTATTCATAATTATACACATAAAAATAAATATATAACTTTTTTAAATTACTATTTTATTTTCGAACAAAAATTAGTATTAATAACATTATATGCATTTAGATGAAAAAGAATAAAAAATGCTCAATTGTATTGAAAGATTCGTGATGGTGATTATTAATAATACGTAAGTAATACATAAACTCTAAGATATCTATGTTTATGTAACTAATACATTTATAAGGTAGTGAAATTGTAAAAAGTAAAACGGATCTAGAACACACTGAAATTGTATTAAAGTATTTGTATATATTGTGTATTAGTGAATTGCATATACTCCAGGGGTACATACCTATAGAGTTATAGCAGTGTTCTCATTCGACCAAAATATTTTTGGTATATTTTCATAAACGATATTGTCGATATTTAGTGCACGCAATAAAAATGGATATTTATTTTACGAATTATGCTTTAAACCGCGAACTGCAGTACCTATTCAACAACAGATTTTGGGTAGATTATCGATTTGATCGTCCTAACAAGTAACGATATTCGAGGATGAATATTAATATAAGCATTACAATCGACGCGTAAGTCTTGAAGCCATAATATAGTAATATGGACATGCAGGCATGCAGCCGCTGTTAAATACAACGAAATAATTACGCGGTGTGGTCACTCGTTTGGTCGGCACTCGGCGGTCTATTAAGAGTTTGTCGAGTGTGCAGCCGTCGTCGTTGTTGGATTTCCCTCTATTATGGGAAAAGTTTTACGAAACGCAGAAATGGTAGCCGGCGGACCGGCATGCACAGTACCCCGCGCGAAGTCCGCGTCGACGGGGTCGGTGGCGGCGAGTCACCCCGCAATGGCCGGACGCGGGTGAACGAAGAGCAAAATACTGTTTAAAACTTGGCCCCTACGCTCGTATAACAATGTAATAATATAATGCAGTTATGTTTGTTGCCACTGACAATCTTCTAGCAGACGCCGACGCCGCCACCGCCTCCGTCGAATGGTTAAGGAAAAGTTTTTTTGGCGCGAAGTTTGTTCGGGACTTGTTTTTAGAAACTTTTTTTTTTATTTCCATTTCTCTTTACCAAAACTTTTACCGGTAGTTAATATCTACGGTGGCGGTGGTTGACGGGAGGGGGTGGGGGGCAAAAAGTGAACTTTGGAATTACTTTTGATGACGCAGATTATTGGATCGACCATTTAATCCACCGAATAAATATTTCCGTTATACTCCGCGCATGTATTGCCGTTCCTTCGTTGTTTGTTCGATTTGCCTTCCCACTATGTACATTTGTTTCCTCGTTCGATGTATATATGTATACATTATATTTAGTAATAATAAAAAAAAAACATATTACTGCAATGAAAAACACGATGGAAAAATGTAAATTGAATTACCAAAGTTATTATAGCGATCTGGCTTTTACTTAACAACACAAGTTACGCGAAAAAAACCAAATATCGTAGAATTAAATTAATACAAGCGTACTTCGTTTTAACCGTATTGATTTTGTTATTCTCGTAAAACCTAAAATATACAGACTTTAAGATTTTTTCTTGTATTTAATATTTTAAAAATGCTTATGATTTAATTAAAAGAATTTTTTTATCATAACTTGTAGGTAGGTACTAGATATTTTTTCAGATGTAAGGTATACCAACAAGTTTATTTGTGGTAATGGTAATTGGTATAATTCTTTGACTTAAAATCATTTAATCGCCTATTTTTTTTAAATTAATTTAAATTACATTTTAAGGAATTTGTTTCATAAGATGTTTGCATTGTTTGTTCTTGTGTTTAAATTTTTTCCGGTAGACAAAGTAATTTAAAAGTTTCAATTAGTTATTTCTATTGATAATCGAGTTTGGTTGATACTTTTAAAAGATCATTTTTCGATTTTCTTAGTAGTTTCTTCAAGTGTAATGTTGTAGAAATTAAAATGGTTGAAATCTTGATTTGACGCAGTTATAATCCATCTTCACACAAAATTATTTTTCAAATTTGACGAACGATTAATTATTATTGATTTTAAAATTATAAATTAATTCCTCAACACACCACGATATCTCAAACTGAAGTGATTGAAGTGACATAAGTGTCAAATGCCTGATCGAGCGTAGTGCCAAAGTATAAACATTAAAATATAATAGTGTGTATCGAATTATACCTATTGAATATATATAGTCACAAAATTGTCTCACTTTTTTTATTTTAAGCCCGAATAAGTATATTTTGTCAAACACATATTCTAGGAAACGTTAACTTGATACCCATCCACTTTTCATTTATTATATAAAGGCTTAATGTGGGAAAAAATTCCAGAAGGGACTAATGTCTCTACATAGTTTTAACTTTTAAGCGTTCCATATATAATTTTATGTATAATGTCGAATGTATTAAATCCTAATTTGTCAGAGGGGACGCTCTTTAAACGCCGCCAGTGGTAGGGGGACTGAGTCCTCCTACGTCTCCCTCCACTTTAACCCCTGTATAAAGGGCAATGATAATTTCCAAGAATCAGAATAAACACTTAAGCTTCTTTACCACAGTTAATAAACCTCAATAGTCAATAAACAA
The DNA here is from genome assembly GCF_001856785.1 of Myzus persicae. Lineage (NCBI taxonomy): Eukaryota > Metazoa > Arthropoda > Insecta > Hemiptera > Aphididae > Myzus > Myzus persicae. The sequence goes on along the minus strand of NW_019102171.1, from coordinate 246,781 downwards.
ATTAAACTAAAATCTGTAGTGTACGTGGATGCATTTTCCTGGCACCCCCACTTTCGAATTTTGGAACTAAACCGGGGGCTTTCGATTGTTCTTCGTTTGTTCTTGTTTGTTCCGAACATTTTCATCGTTTCTTCCATTTTCGTTCCCGACTTATGGCCGATTTACTGTGGGGTTAAGTTAACCTTTTGCAAATCGGTCTTAATAATTCTCAAATCAATATTTTTTTCTGTCGAGACTTTGTCTGGTGGATTCAAAAAAATTAAACATTAAAAAAAAAAAATTAATTGACCTCTTTTATTCAACTTGGGTTTTTATTTTTGTTCAAATTGGGTTTTTTGTTATTGAATTTAAATTTTTTATCAAATTAAAATTTTTTAATTTAACTTAGATTTGTTTATTCAAAGTAGATTTGTTTATCATTAAAACAATTTGGAATTGATTTGCAGAATATAAGAGTATTTTTTGAATCCACCAGGCAAAGTCTGGGGGCTGGCAAAAAACTTGTAATATTTGCCAAAAAAAAAATAATTACGGGGATGGTTCAGACGACGAAATTTTTGGAACAAACAAGAACAAACGTAGAATATTCGATAGCCCCAGGTTTAGTTCCAAAATTCGAAAGTGGGGGTGCCAGGGAAATGCCCCTACTACAGATTTACATACCTACCCTAGGTGCATTTCCCTCGCACCCCCACTTTCGAATTTCGTAACCAAACTGAATAATGCCATTAATCATAAAACTATATCTATATTAAAATATTTATCATATGTTCAATATTTTAGCTATTGACGATTTACAAATTGATGTCCTTTCATAACATTATTTATCCATATACATCATATATCCTTGTACATATGTAGAAAGGGGGTTTTGTTGTCTCATAGCCTATAGGTAATAATTGCGAACTGACTTCAAATTTCTCGGTATAAATAAACACCTAATACAAAATTGTGTATTTTTATATTGTCCAATTGAACCAAGTGGAAGTTAAACTATAAAATACCCAATAATTATCGAATCAACGGTTTTAATCTCATTTCTGATATTGGTAGGTATAGGTAGTAGAGTCTTAATTATTTCGATAGTAAAACTATAGGCATATCTAACTACTAAATATAAAAAAAATAATGGTTATATTGTATATTTGTTTTAGAACATTTTATTTAATTAAATCAACTCTACTTATTGTATAAATTAGGTACTCTTTAAATCACCATAATTATTACCTATATTATCATATTATTTTTATAATGCTTTTTGAAGGTTAAAATAATAATAAATTGGTACCCATCATTTAAAAAGAAAAATTATGCAGCCATACGTCTCGATAAGATAAAATACAACCATTCTACTCGTTCCGAACATTTCACTATAACTACCTATTTGAGACTAAGGGTTTTTCTTTCAAGTGTCTTTTACATATTATTGTATACGCACCCACACACACATGCCTACTCACGCATTTGACAAAAATATGTTTAGATCATATTTGAGCTGCTTTAGAAAAATAAAAAAATACTGCTACTCCTCCCACACGAATATTCATTCCGAAACTTTCGTGTGTTACTTCCGTATAGCCCAGACGTACTACCACGTGGAACAATATCATAATATATGCGTAAAAACTTTGCCGCGACACGACGACAATGGAATTACCCGAAAACCTTTCAGTCGACTTCTACATAAAAACCTACTAACGGAACAGCTTAGGGTCGATGGGATGGTGGAGGGGGTGTACCGTTCGATATGAAAATAAAATGGAAATAACTTTCTGGGTACACGGAGGAAATGGAAGTTGAGCACAAAAAAAAAAAATGAATAAGAATCAAACATGTATTCACGAAAGAACATTATTTTACCACTGCTATTTACTTTATGCTTAAAAATATGTTTCGCCCTTCCGGATGAATGATTAGGATAAACTATTTGAAGCATTTGAAAGAAATGTTGTTTTTATTTAACATTTAGGTAAACATATTTCCAAGTCGTAAAAGTTACGTAGAGTTTAAAATTGTGAACATTTACGTATACTGTGTTGCTCTACAAGCTACATTTCGAAACTTTAAACTCGAAATAAATTTTTTCTTCCAAAATTAAACCTACGATATCATTTATTGTTAAAATTTAGTAAACAATTGTTAAAGTCAACTATTAATTTGAATAATGTTTTTAATATATTAATACACACTTTGTTACAGTAGTTTCCGTAAAAAATAAAAATAAAAATATTATATTATTGCCGTCAAGTTTCATGAGCTGTTTTGATACTATAAATAAATATAAATATAATGAAATAATTTTTTATAATTATTATGAAATATTCTAATTATAAACCATTAATATTAGAATATCTTCAAATTTAAATACTTATAAAATATTTGATTTTATTGTTCAAAAGACATACAATATATCAAGGTATGATATATCGTATATATTAGAGAAAATAAGAATGTGAAAAAAATGTATGAAATCATCCAATAAAAGGCTATTATTAATCAAACATACAGGATTGAAATCATGAAATAATTTTAAATATTTCATCGTAAAATAACTGAGACAATTTATCCTTCGTCACTGTGTATTAGGGCGTCAGCGTTTTCGGCCAAAATGTACCCTTGCCTTTTAAGCCGAAACTTATCTTTCCCTTTTCGGCCAGTACAGTTTTCATTAAAATTTATAATTGTAACAACTGCACTTAAAAATTTGTGTATTTAATTAAATTGTATCCAAAAATGTGTACCTACAACTACAACTGTGTGAAAAAAATAAAGTAAAATAGTTTACAATAACATATTGCATTTGTCCAATAAAAATTTATACAGCATTATACACCTAATTAAATTATAATAACAAAATAATATGCGTTCATGATTATGTCAAATATTAAGATTTCATTTTGAAAAGTAAAGGCCATAATATAAGTAAAATTTGTAAACAATAAAAATAATTTTGATTCGACTAATGTAATAATATGTTACAACATTGTATGCCATTTTGACAATTATTTTATTTCATTATCAAAAAATTGTTAATACACAGTTGTAGGTAATAATCTTATAAAAAAACCCCCATTTTTGGAATACAATCATATTTAATTAAACTTAAAAACTGTTAAGTTTAGTTGTTATAGCTAAAAATTTTAAAGAAAACGGTACTAGCCGAAAAGGAAAGAGTAAATTTCGGCCGAAAAGGGGTCGCCCGTATTACAAAGGTAATGGAATTTTCTTCTAAGTGGAATCTAGTAGATAGGTACTAAACTCTATTGAAATAAAAATAATAAAAATAAAACCTCAGGCTCTTGTGGGTTGAAACCGTAAAAGATGGTAATATTTGGAATATATAAAATAGTATAGCATTTAATATTTATATTCAATAAATTAATAATTAATATTTTATTATATATTTATATTTATCATGTAGGTAATTCATGTTCAAGGTTTACTAATTTATATTAATGTCTAGCTCAGTTTTCTATAAGTGAATACATTCATATCTAATAATATATTACATAGTGTCTATGAGAAGTATTAATTCTAATCGCATAAACCTTTTAACATAATATATATATATACACATTTGGATTGTGTTTAAAACAAAAATAAGTATTCATAATTTAAAGACACTATAATATTAAAAAGTAAAGATTTTTTTTTTAAATTCCTGGAAGGGCAATACATTTCTTGTTCTTTTTTGTAGTCTTAGTTTCATAATATTCTTATCTTAACTATCTATTCATTTTCAATCTCCTGGTTGCATCTTTTGTTTTTTGTTCAACAATAGTTGATGGGAGGTTTAATATAGGTATTTTATTTTATATTATTTCGATTAAGGTTATCTAAAATTAGATCAATATATTATTACTTTTATGATATATCTCAATACCTCATTTAAAAAATGTCCTTAACTTATATAATTATTATCTAGGTAGATTATTTTCCATTTTGGCAATTTATAATATAAGACAGATGACAGTAATACTTTCCCTAACTTTTAATTTTAACTTTTAAGAAGGTTAACAAAGAATTAAGAATAAAGAAGAATAATGATTAAAACAAAATTATTTATTTTAGGGGTTTTTGATAGAAAAAAAATATTTGTCCAATTTTTTGGCATAGGTATATTTTTTTAACAAGTTAAAAAAAAAATTTAAAAATAAATCTAACTACCTATATCATTTTTACAATACAAATTAATTTTAGAAACAAAGATTTTCATTATAGCATTACATAATATTATCAATCTTTACCGCAGCATTAACTATTCTTGAGAATTCAATTTTTGATAAAAATTGACTGACTATGTTTTTATCAACAACCTAAAATTTAAAAAAATCTAATTTAATATTTTATTGTTTAAGTGTCTATAAGAATTTTTAAAAAAATATACTTAATTCGAATGGTCTATTAAATGCTGTAACCGAAACATCAATAAACTTAGAGTCTGGTTCACTGATTACGCACAATGTCTTCAATGCAAACTCTATGGTTCCTAAAATACTTTTGTTAGCAGCTGAATAATTTTCAGCCAAAAAATTTGTTACCAGATCACTTTTTCTTCCTACTGCACTAGCCTAAATATATAATATATCATTAATCTGATTATCATATTAATAATAACTTTCCGTTACTATTTTAAAAGAAAATATTATTGTTGTTATTTTTTTAAACGATATATACATATTATATGCAATATAATAATATGCAATTAGCGTAGGTACCTATGTGGTGAAAGTAATGTTGACTTTAAGTTGCACGAGAAAAAATACACTCATCAGTGATGACTTTTTCGACGGGTGCGAGGGTGGGAGTATAATATTAACTTGTTTTCTAATTAATAACTAAACAATAATAATACTCACAAGAACATGTGATATGGTACCATATGTGTCAGTGACATATAAATTTCGTCCATTATTATCACAAGAAGCAACCATGAATGATTCAGTGTATGGCAAAGTTGGTAGATTATTGAGTACTCTGATTTCAGGATCTATTGAATAAATACAAATTATTTTTCAACTATTGCACCTATCTATGTAATTTTTAATATAAGCTGAATTATTTTCGACAAACCTTATACTTGAACAGTTTTTTAAATCAGTTATGAAATAAGTATGGTTAATAAAACATATTTTGAATTTGTACAATTGTTGTAGAAGTCTGTTTTTAATGTCGAAAATTTTTTTTTTTTAAATAATAAATTTTAAGTAGGTAAATGAAATAATATTTTATTACCAATTAAAAATTCTGCGACTCTATCGCCTGGTGAATTTAGTCCATGTACGCTGTTAGTATACATCTTAGCTTTGTCAACAATCATCAATGAATCGGATGAGTATCCTAGAAACAATATGATTTGCTTAACTAATAATCAGTTAGTTGATAGTTATTAATATTATTATCCACAAAAAAATGTAAAAAGTTATTTAAAATGCCCATACATTTTTCTTTTATTATTTGGATTATAATTAAAAACAATATATCTACTTAACTTAGAAATTTATAACATTTAATGATTCGTACCTATTAAATTCTAAAATAAAATCTATTTTATTAGAAGTATTAACTACTAAGTAATAAATGTGGCACAGAAATGAGCAATACCTAGGTTTAAATACAATAAATAGATAATCACTTGAAAATATTTTTTTGTTTTGTGTTTATAATTTTATATTATATTGTAATACTGTGTTCAATACATATACATCAATCGTTCTAAATAAATACGCATTTTTTATATTCATGCAATTTATATTATACATGCAAGTAGTTTTGATATACTAGCTGAGGTACTATTTTCTTTATGAAAATCGTAAAACAATATGTTTATTTTACTTCAATGATTAGAAAGCGAACGTTTCAATTTCTAAGACCTATTTCTATATGTGATTGGCGTAGGTACTTTTAAATTCATTATTATATTCACTTTTATTATGTTTACCTGACCAGGCGACAGTGATTTTACCATCCAGTGAACAAATAGTGTTTTGATTTTCAAAAAATTTTTCGGCAGCAATGACAATACAATTATTTCCAACTATACCGACCTTCAAAGCAAATCAGTTATATTTATAAAGCCCGAGAAAAAATTACTCATGTCATAGAAACAAACAAGTTTCAAAGTTAACTTACCAAGAGGTTTCCGGCCATGATGTGTTCTTGTGTAGTTGTTGACATTTTACTATTTTATATCTAATGGTATACCTACACCTACACTCGTAAAGTTAAGAATGATGTATGAAATTTAATGTATCAAAAACAGCTGTGTAATAGTTTTTATAACAAATTCAGTTTTACCATAGATGAACTCAAAATATAACACAGTGTTTTCACAGTATCAATTAATAATTATTTGGTTTTAAGCAAATTATTATTGATTTTTGAAGTAATTGGTATTGGTAACGATTTTATATTTTAAATAATTTTTAGTGTCATTGTACATTCAAATAATCTACTTAAGATCCGCCTTAAAGTAAGAATGAAAGACATTATAATACAAAAGGATATGATGAACAGTAATATCGCCTGTTTTAATAAATTTTATGTATGAGTATGGCCTGTAATTCAGTAAACGAGTTTAAATTTAATCCTTTGGAGCAAATATTTGCACTCAGCGAAAGCTACAAAACTTTACTTTGAGTCGTTTGTTTTGTTGCGGCTATGGTGTTCAAAATTAAATCCAAATCTTTGAAAGTGATACAATAAAGGTGAAATACGAAGAAATTGAGCTTTATACAATATACTGGAGGTAGTGAAATTATATTTCAGTGGAATCTTTAATTAATTTCGTGCGTTAATCCAAAACAATTATTTTCCATAAAATACCTACTTTTATGAATCGTTAAAATATGTCAATTCTTGGGAGTAGAGAATATTATATATTAATGTTAACCAATATCGAATTAAAATAATTTTTATATTTAAATTAAAATATTTTTAAAGTTGTAGGTATTACGTTTGTAATCGATAAATCAAAATCGTCTTTGGCCAACCATGGCAAATGGTAAATTGTAATTATTAAGCACATCCAAAAAAACTGAGTTTAGGTACCTACATATTTTTAATACCATATAGTTAGTTAGGTAAGTTATGGGTTTTTATAATGAATCATACTTTGTCTCATATTATACATTTATACGACATTATAGTAGGCGTTGGTACTTAGATTAGTTTGAGATTAAATTCGAATTGCACATTGCTTTAGTTAAATGATGTGACTATTTACTATTTATATTATAGTCGTTATATACTCATTATACTCCTTACTCGGTCTTCTTTGGAATAATTATATAGTTTTGGACTGTGGTTCTAAGCTTATAGAAACTTGAGTTCCCTAAATCTCACCAAATGTTAAGCTAAGATATTTACCTCGAGTAAATAAGCAAATCCAGCATTTGTAAAAATTAACAACCAAGGATTCAAACGGAACAACACGAATGACTCAGTGAAAATACTTAGAAGTAAATGTACATCTAAAAGAAAAACAAACTAGGAAAATTCACTTAAATAAAAAACTAAACCAAGAATACATGAGGATAAAAATTCTAACGTATCAAACCACAACTCAACCACGCAGGTGAAATTCTCTATCTAGTATCTACTACTATATATTATGTACGGCAATAATAAGACTTCTTCAAACTCACGCATGCCCAGTATGAGCTGCCACTTTTGCAACGAAAATAACAAATTGCAAATTCTCGAAAACAAATTCCTCAGAATAGCACTCAGGGTCCCTATGAGTTCATGCGAAACAAACAGCTACTGCACACATGACATGCTTTACCTATCAACATGGATGGTAACTAATAAAAAAAACTTCAACAATAACCTAAATAATAAAACCAAATGAGCTACATATTTCAAAATCAGAGAAAAAACATCTAAACCTAGGCTGAAACCACGCCTACAATATAGTCCACAAGACATCTTCCTTAAAAACCAACCTGCAGACAACACTAAAGAAGAAGATATTTCTTTATTTATTCGCATTTTCATTTGTATTTATTGTGCATTAAGAACTTGGTACAAACATTTTGTATTTTTTATTTTACTAATTGATTTTAAAAAAAGTGTTGGAGTGGTTCGTTAAAAATAAACCTATTGCTTAAGGGTCAGTAATATATCATAATATTAATTTACACTCGTTGACTATAATTATACGTCCATACTATTTGTTTAACTGAAATTTGCACATAAATAATTTTAACTTGCTGTTGTTTTTTAAAATTATTATTATGAGGTACTTAAGTAAACCAATAATCAGTTGTTTTTATAAAAATAAGTACACGAATCCCTTATTTCATCATATATATTATACGTTAGTATGAATTAAATTTCAACTAATTTATAATAGTAGGTTCCTATGTTATAAGTCATTACATTTACGTTACAAGTAAATATAATAAAAAATAATGATTTAAATTATCGTTTTGCAAGTATGTAAAATAATAATATATTGTACAAAAAAGTGGAGATATAGGTAGTTTAATTTATTTTGAAATTAATATAAAATGAAAACAGTTCATACGAAAACATGATTAATTTTCTATGAAGTTCTGAAATAGGAGGAACATTGAAATAAAAATAGGGCACTAAAGGTTTGAATCGATTCAAATTTAAATTAGGTTTATAGATTTAATAATTATTACATAGGTATTAAATATTGTTATATTATAAAATTGAAAAAAATCGTGTTAACGCACGTTTAGTCCATTATATTTTTATACAATAAAATTATTCATACATTGTATTGTTGTTAATAAATACTTTGAAAAATTACATTTACTAAAATCACCATTTACATTAATTTTAACCCTTTACCCTTTTATTCCAAGTGTGCATTTTTAAACGAACCTTTTCAATAAAGTTTCGATTTTTTTTCAATTAATAATGAAATATGTATTAATTTATATTTCTAAATGCAAATACCTAATGCCTGTCATTGAAACTTTATGTGTATATTTTTTTTATGAAAGCTTTTAATTTATTTATATGAAAATTGAAAGTATAGTTTTATGTAACAATACAAGTGTAGGAAAATCCTTTAAATGTTATATCCGGGGTAATCTTTCTGCGCTATTAAGTTATAATTAAGTAGTTTTATTATTGATATATACAAAAGTTATTTTTTTATCATCGGATTTACTGGATATGTACAGAAGTAAATTATATATATTAATCCTAATATTAATCATACATAATAAGTATACCTAGCTATTTACAGTTGAATAAATAAATACGTTTATGAAAACATTATCTTATATCTTAAAAAGTCGCATATGCCTATAAATGTGTGAGATAGATTTCTAACTGAAAATTAAATCTAATGACAAACAATAAATACATAATTCAATTACAATTATTCGCAATAAATTTACCGAACGGGATGAGAAGCGAAGTATTAAACTATTGAAGTATATTGCTGAATGCCTGAATGTGTTTCTTAATAAACGACAATTTGACTATTACATCGGTTTAAGAAAGCATCCATTACGATTTTCCGTCAACGGAAATCCGGTTGATTGAAATACGATTTTGGGCGAACTCACCCATGCAATTGCTTTTAAAAGATATATTTACTTTTTTATTGTGGCGTAGATTAAATTATCGTAAAGTCACATTTTATATACGAAGTTGTTTTTAAATTAAACCCCTGGCATTTAAAATATAATTATTTATATTTTATAATTTTTGTAGTATCGGGCTTTATGTGATAAATTATTACACATATTTAACGGTGATGTGATTTTTTAATTTTTACAATAACCTTTCAACCTTATGAGTCGATCCATTTGCTGCGTGAGTTTAAAAAGCGTTGACTAAAATAAAGGCAAATAAAAGTTTTAGACGGCGGTTAATTGAATTATATATGTATAGTTTAACTTATTCAAGTACGCAATTTCCTAAAAATTAAAACCGCGTAGGTCTTAATAATACTGTATTTCAATAAAAACACGAATATCAATTTGAAAAAAGATTATTGAATGTAATCCATTGCGATTGCGTGCAGTTTAACTTGATAATAATACGCTGTCATCAATGAAAGTCAATATAATCCGTTCCAATAGAAACTATAATGGGTTATTAAATCCTTTAGATAATTGTTCTGATTACGAGGTGCAATATTGAATATACATAACTACGTGACGTGGCAACGGGAGTTTAAAATGTATGAATATTTAGGTGCCTATGTTAATTTGTAACTAGGTAGGTACGTGAAATTTCGGGTAATGCGGTGGTGTATGATTTATCCTAATAAGTCGATTTCATATAATATTACGATACCGTTTGTTGTTATATATTGTACCAGGTGATCCATTTAACGCGAGATAGTTATTATTCCAAAAACTATTAACGGTTTTGAAAAAACTTTTTTTTCCACAAGGTCATGAAAAACATTTTTCTAAGAAAAAAAAATATTTTTACAATTATTTTTTATCGTTACCATTTTTTAAATGAAAAAATTAACTCTGAATTCTTTATTCCGAAGCAGAGTATTTTATGGAGTACTTCAATACATAAAAACAGGATTTTGTAAGAGTAATTTATGAGTTATATAATAGTCAAAAAAAATTAAAAAATTATTATATTTCGTTACCTAAGAAACGAAAACAAATATTGTAAAATCAATAGCTGTGCTCTGAATTTAAAAGTATTTTTGTACAAAAACTAGAAATATATAAACCCTAAAAAAGTGTTTTTAAGATACTGTTAAATTTTTTTACATACAGTTTTTTTTGCTTTATACATTTTTTTCATTATTTATTGATTTTGTAGAACATTTTAAACCATACAATTGTGTGTAATTATAAATTACTTATTTGTTTTATTTGTTTAGGTGTTTGAGTTTTTGGTTGGGTAAAAGTTACATAGACAATTACATAATTTATATGACTTTTCGCGAGTGCATTTTACTAAACATAATTATTGTGGGCATTACGAGGTGGTTCAGAAAATAAACTAACAATTTTATTTAACAAAACCGAGAATATTTCATAATATTACTGTGTACAAAATTATCATTATTATTGCTTATACATCAATTACATTTGATACTCTCAACTTTACTAACTATTTTTCCATTACTCTTGACCATATTTTCTGACTCAGTACACAATATCCATTATTTGCCATTTTTATTTTTATTGAATTGAACCTAGAAATAAGTAAACTTAGAAGAAAAGGTATTTAAAAATTAGTACTTACATTATTTTTATCTTAAACACGAGTATTTAAAATAATTTGTCCAATTATTTTTTAAAAAGCATAAAATACATAGGTATACTTTGAGTATTTAAAAGTATTTGAATACTTTTACTCAAGTATCTTCCTACTTTACACGACTGGTATTCAATTGAGTGTTGCTATATTAATATATAACATCATATTATTATTATTATACAGCGTTCATAAAGTTGTTACGTGTTATTGGAACATGAGAGGAAACGAGCACATATCTTTTTCACTTCATTTTTCCTTTTCTCACTCTCTTTGTACCCACCTACCTATCTACCCACTATAATCGCTATTTGCCTCCGTGCCTTATGCATATATATGTTCTCCCTTATCGGTAATATATACTGTATAGGTACTTTAAATTATGTTATATCATTTTCCTCACAGCGTTGGAATAATACAAAATCAGCTGAGCAAAATAATGTATACATCTCATCGAGGTGGGCTTGCAAGTTCTGGCCGTCCACTGCAGCCATTTGATTTTCCGTCTTGTTTCTTCCCGCACCCGTCTCCGCCGTACACTATAATTACATTACCTTCTTTGTACTTCGTTTTATTTAGCCCATGAGCTCTATCTGGCTCTGTTTTGTAACACACGCTCAGATCTAAGTGAGTGTATTGCTTATAAGAAAGTAGTTGTATGACGTACTGCGTATTGTACACAATGATTACGCAAAATACCTATTTAACGTGGGTTCCGAATACGAATAATATATACACGATGTAAAAGTTCATTAAATAGTTTTCTTACTATAGTGTTTCATTAGGATTTTTTTATCAACTGCATATTTTTCATTAACGTTTCCACATATACGTAGCCGTTTATACGTAATTTGTAAAATAATTGACACACATATAGTCGATTATAAAATCACATTATTTTAAAAACACACTTTTTACGTAAACAATAAGACAAAAATTTTTTTTGAGAATATTATAGCTATATAAATACATTTGATATTCATCAAAATATGCTTATCAGTTTAATAAATATATAGTTATATCGTTTAATATCGACCGCACTACGATAATTAATATTGGAGCAATTTAAGTAATTGTATTGTAAAGTAAAAATTAATATTATATTATTGTATAAACTACATTTAATTACTCCAACAAGTTACAGCCTTTATGAATAAGAACAAAAACTTAAGAGTGAACATTACGTAACGAAGTTCCGAGTGGTTCACTTAACTAACTACAAATTCACTGCATACACATGTTATTAACAGCTCCCCCTTTTCTCACTGTACCCCATAGATGATTAGAGAACACTGTTAACAATTAAAATAAACATAAGTTCAATAATAATTGTTAATTATTATGTAATTTTTCTAAGTTTCAAGTATAAAATAATAAACACAATCGTTGTGTGAAGGTACTTTGGATTCTGTATCGACAAAATACACTTGAATATGGGTGCGTTCGGATTCCCTTACATAAAATATGATTCACCAAGCATGCTCACTTCCTTTTTTTTTAATAATGCAGTTATTTAAAATCTGAATTTTAAATTGTTTATGTATAACTACTTAAAAACTATATTTTTAAATTCTTGAGATTTTTTTACTGCTTAAGGAGTGTCTTGTGGAAATACAAACTTCTGTTTTTCAAACGAGAACCCTCCTTTTCGACTGTAAATTATTCAGTAGATAATTTTTCTTAAAAATTTGACGTATCAAATTCAAAATTCATATGAGTAGTTTTTGAGTTATTGAACTTTGTGGTCCAAGTATAAAAGGTCTATGGTATTAGGTTCAAACGATATAGGGGCTATGGTGATTTTAAAATATTAGTCTATATAATAGCTCAAGTATAATCAATACTAGTTTCAATTTTGTGTCTATTTTATATTTTTGTAATACAATTTTTAAGGACTTTTATCCTTAGTAGTTGGTACAAACATTTTAATAACTAAACATTAAACACTACCTACTCATTCAAATTTTTAACTGGGCACATAAAAATTTTCCAACAAATTATCTACTAAACAATTTACAGTGGAAAAGGGGGGTTTTTATTTAAAAACAGAAATTTGTATCTCCACATTACACTCTTTAAGAAGTAAAAAAAATTCCGAAAAAATCGTCTTTGAGTATCTTTAAAAAATCCAAAAATCAGAATTTGAATAAACTCATTATTAAAGGAAGAATAGGGGTAGGCATGCTTGGTGAATCACCCCGTATACCTACGGCTTACCTTTATTCTTAGTCTAAAAAACAACTTAAATAATTTATTTACGGATTTTTCGGAAACTAGTTCTAATTTTGTTATTCCGATAGTTTTCTCATTTTTTAAGAACGTCACTGAATTCTTTTCATGTTATACAATGTTCAAAACATAATATTAATATTTTAACATTTAAGATTAGTCGCCTCGTGATATTTTAGAATAGTATAGACGCAATAATCTTTGAATTGAGCAAGATCTAATGTTCATCATAAAAATGTTTAGAAACATAATACTCTGTGCCATTAACTTAACATAAATTAAATTCTATACCGCTCCAAACCCAAAACTTAGAGTCCTTGGTTTCTAAATTTAGTTATCATACATAATGTCCCTTTTTTCCTTTTTTTCTTTTCAAAAAATCGGAAAAGGGTGCGAATTGTTTAGCACAACACTGCCACCCGGTCCCATATCGTTTATTCGCCATCGCCACATATACTTAAATTATAATTAATTATACACTACACATGATGTACCAAATAGGATCGGTAACAGTAAAGTGATAAGTTTACAAGTTAGTTTATCTTGTAGAGAGTCTAACACTCTAACCTTTATAGTTGTAGATTAGCGAGTCCGTAAGGATTAATATAATATGCTTGCGATATGTACAATAGCTGAGTGTTTGCTTGCAATTGCTGAGCGTTTTATTTAAATTTTTTCAACGTACTTTTTTTTCGCTTTTTTTTCGTCAAAAACTACCATATATAAAACTAAACTAAACCATGACTCCAGAGCTTATGTTTAATAAATATAATAATGCTGACTTTTCAGCTATTGTAATTAATAAAAAGAGGCTTTCAAAAAAACAATGAACAATTTATTTATTTGAGTATGAATAAGTCAGTAACTTATATTCGTGGCTATTGATGTATTCTTAATTGGAAGGTAATTTATAATTAATTTATAATTAACAATTAATAATGAGCAAAAAAAAAGTAATTGCATAACTTATTTGGTGCTTAGATATTTCATTAATTACCTATAAGTCCTTATATTTGATTTAAGTTTTGAAAGATTTAGATTTCAATTTATTCAGTTAACCTTATGATTTGTCGGGCTCAATTAAGTAGGAAGTTGTTAGTAATTATAGAAGTTCATTGTTAAATTTCAAATCTTGTGTAAGAAATAAGTCGAATTGGAAAACTTATTTATTGAAGTTGACACAATTTTAAATTTATATAATGCATCAATGTCTTACCTAAATCGATAAAAATAAATACTATATTGCTCTTAATAAGTTGAAATATCTTATAGGTACGAAATTGATAAATATTTTTAATTGACAATATAATATCAATATGAGGTAATTTAATTTGAAATAGGGGATATTACAATTTTACACAAACAAATTTAATACCTAAATGTCTGTTATTACAATTATATGTAGTAAACTTATGTACTTGAATTAACTTCTCTGTCAATTAACATTTTTTATTTGGATTGAAATTCTCGATTTAGTATATATCTTATTATTTACATAAATTAGGACTTTACTATCAGACGTTATATGTTAGTTTATAAAAATATTCTCTTTATAATTGAAATTATTATTTATATCCATTAAAAAACTCTGTAGAAGTAACTGATAAAGTTTTGACATATCTGTTCATAAAACAAATATTAGTTTATAGGTACTTCATTATTTTTTAAAAGAATTTTAGTATTTTGTTATTTGTTATTAATTATTTTAAGTGATAATCTAAATTAATAAATATTATGATAATAATTTTCTTTTTTTTTTAGAAATATTTATTATAAATTATATTTTATTTTGGTAAGTTTTCTATTTTATGTTAATTTTTAAACAAAAAAAGGAATTACAAATTTAAGATATTTGAAGAGCCAGGGTAAAAGTTGTTCGTCTCGTATTCCTCCCCTCGTTGCAGTATAGTATTTTAATGTTTTTTTAAATTGAAACTTTGAAAACAATGATAATTCATCGTACATTAAAAACAATACTAAGCGAAATGTTTATTTTTAAGGTATATTTAAATTTTTAACCTCTTATTTCTAATTATAATAACATTTTATAAAAACAAAAATTTCATATATTTTCAATTAAACATTAAATATTGTTTTACATTTTAAATTTATATCTTCGCGTTTGTTTTATAAAAATTTAAAATTTAAAATCTTCAAATTGATATTCATGGATTATATTTTAACATTACGCGTCTTAAGTGCTGTTAGATCTTAAAATTGGTCAATATTCACTATTATCCTACGGTTTATATTTAATCTGTCATATTTCATTTTTTAACTGGTAAATATTAAACATATTAATAATTTATCTCAATTCTCAAATATATTTGTAGTTTTTGAAGTTTATAATTAAATTAATAATCGGTGTACTATATATAATTAAGATTTATGAACACCACATAATTATAACTTAAACTAAATTAAAACAACCGAATACTCAAACTAGATATTTATTTTTATTTGTTATATTATACATTGTATAGTGCATATATATTTTAAACTTTAATTTTTATAATGGATGTTTATATTTTAAGTGGCAGTTTGCCACCCTGTACTTCAAATAAATTTAAAATGGTTGACGCCACGTTGAAACCTATAACCTTTATACAGTTTTATGTTTTTAATAAATTGTAATGTTAGGTATATATTATTATATTATGGCTTATTCATGACTGAGCTATTTAATAATAAAAAAAGGAATCGCAGCAGTTATGTCATTTTAAATTTGATTAGAAAGGTGTTTAGGATAGAACCTACATTTTATAAAGCAATCCTAATTATTCGATCAAATAATTGTTCAAGCTAAAATACGTTTGTTATACAATATTATAAATATTCATTACTTTTAACTGGTTGATAATACAACAATATTGTATTTCATCGAGTTCTTTGATGTGTTAGGTACGATTTTATATTATAACTCAGTTAAAACCTGTATGAACCTCGAGTGTGATCCTATATAGAGTGTAGTGTATACTATGTTCTTTCTTCGGGTTCTCGCATCGATTTAGTTGTTTCTATCGTCGTTCCTTTTTATATTATACAAATTGCTTAAAGTAATCAATTTTCTCATCATCCGAGTCCGTTGAAATATTTTTGTTTTGTAACTGCTCAGCTATATTTAAATTAATCTATCAACAATTTTGAAAAAACGAAATTAACGATTAAAATACCAAATAGCCAGTGATACATAAATGATTGTTTTGTTTATACTAAAATTTATTTGTATAGGCATAAATAATTAATAGAGTATTGCATATTTTATTTTTTTTGAGGACGCATGTGGTTCAATATAGTGGACAATAATAAAATATAGTGTGGCTTGAAATTGAAATGAAATTTTTTGATTTTAATTTAAATTTTGCTTATCAATATTAGTTTTATCTAATTTAAATATAATAAAATGATTTTATGATTTTTATAATATTGCAAAACGGAGATTTAACTGTTTTTAGATTTATAATTAGATATTAAACAACATTTTCTTTTTATCTATTTCAAATATTGGGTTTACATTTTCACTATTTTAATTTTAATTTCTTCCTATGAATCATACGAGCAGGATCGTCATCCGTGAGTTTCGTACGCCTACACGTTTTAAAATTTAATTTAAATTTAAAATTTTTCTATTTAAAAATTGATTGTGTATATTATTGAAAAAATGTTTATTTTGATATTACTCTCGATTTCTTGAATTTCGTCTAAATTGATTCTGAAAATGAAATCACGCTGGAAATTATAATAACTGTTATGAAAATAACAACAACTGAAATACTAACAATACTAATAAGTAATAACAATAAGGTGAACAAATCATTCATTCAGACCACATATATAATACTGCAGAGAATGCATGTATAAGTGCACAGCGAGAGGCCCAGCAATTTTCACAAGACCGTACGATTTAAAAGATACGAAGAGCCATCAGACTCCCTGGCGGCTTGTTGTGTCGCATAAATTTCGAATAAATCTTTGTCCACACTATATACTATATACTGTTGTATCCCGCATGCACCCCCCACCCCCTCAAGCCCCAACCACACAAATGTTTCTCTCCGATGATCACAGCATCGCCCTGTCTTAAGTGAATGTCAGCCTACCCACCACCATCCACCCATCCATCCCACAGCCACCCACCTAGACCATCGCAAGCCAACAGCAATTCATCTCTCCAAAGCAGCTCTCGATGATGAACTCCTTTCGACCTTTTTTTTTATTATTTATATATATCCACCGTATACACACAAGTTTTATCCCAAAGTAAAGAAACTGTTTCGGGTGGTCTTTCTTTTTTTTTACTAGGTGGGAGTATTTTTTCATTTATTTATTAGCTACGGTATATGTTGTGCTAAATGCAAGTGAATTTTTTGTATTTCACTAAGCTCCGTTTAATTTACACAAGCGTCATTGGAGAACAAAAAAAAACAACATTATGACTATCGTATTAACCCTACGAGATTATTAATTAATTTATACCTATGCTATAACACTACCACATTAAAATACCCATTGTTATATGAGTTTATATTTATTATTATTTGTAGATTAAATAAATATCAATAAAAATAGCAGAAAGGTGCCTTCGTTTAAGTAGAATTAGAAAAATAAAATATTCATTTGTACACGTAAAGTTTGTGTATAGATTAACTACCTAATGTTTTCATCATGATAGTATAAATCGTAAAAAAATAGTTAAAATTTGAAAACATTCATATTTGTTTTACTCGGCTTAGAGTATTTTAACTTATTAACACATCTCAAACAAAGTAATTTTCAAACAGAAATAATTACACACATATCTTCCTTAATCTTCAAGGTTTAATTTAATTTTGTTCATGTTTAACATTTTGAAATGCTTATGGACATATTATAATCATATAGGTCGTAGGCGTCTTTCGTGTAATATAGTAACTAACTGAAAACACGCGTACGTTATAGATTTAAATTTAAATTAAATTAAATAAATATTCATATTCACTATATTACCTAATTATATATACCTGAGGGTATATAAGTATGCGTTCTCAAAGACACAATTAATGTTTATAATTGGTATTATTTTTTTTTTGAACGATAGGTCCAATTAAATCAACCATCAAATCAAATTTTTTTCTCCATCCTGGAAAAGCTCTGAAATTGATCGCCGTCTTCTAGATGTTTAAATGCCAAATGGCAGTTATTTTGTCAAAGCTGATGAACCCAATAATACTACGTACTCATTTTTGATTTGTATTAAAAATATTTAATGAATTTAGTTAGTTAATACTATGTTTATTTTTCGTATTGATATTAAAGTATAAAAAGCTGTATGAATTAAAAACTGTGTGATTTGAAAATATTTCAAATTTTATAAAATGTATGAACAATTTATATAATATTATGTCTTATAATGGTATAAAATGTATAGTTATTTAGATTGTGGTGGCCATGATTATGGTTTCACAATGGTGTTTTTTTTACGTGGGATTGACGTCACGATTTGGATAAAAGCGATATTTTGGATTTTGGTTACTTATGGGGGGGGGGGGGGGGGTTGTAAAAACGGATTGCCGATACGAAAAAAATAAATACCTACGATTATTTATTAGTTGCAAATATATATCCACTATTTTTTAACAATCAACCACAACAAAAAATGAAGTACCCGATTACGAATTCGAATGTCACCATAGTGACATGACTGTACGACATACTATAGAATACTAGAGGGCCGCATAGTATAAAATCACTGCAATGTCTTTTGAAAAAAATGTCTTCAATTTACTGAATTGAGTAACTAGTAATTATATGAACAACTATAATAGGCACTAACTAGTAATTAATGCAATTGTAAATATAATGTAAAATAATCTGCTATCCGATCTTAAAAATGGACGCTGATTCATTAGTACCCTTCGTACAAAATTGTTTTTTCGTTTACAATGATTATAACCATTGAATTAAACTTTAACACATCCATTATACTGAAATGGCCTACTCAAAGACGAGGTGCTCTAGCGAAAGTCGAAACCTATTACAAAGCAGAGTGAAGTTCCCAGATATTTTAAATTACAGTTCATCTTATCTTTGCTTTTTATTCAGATAGGTAGGTAGTTGTATTTAAATATTTAATGCATTTATATTAAGTATAATAGGGTATAATAGGTATATTAGAATAGAATAATAAGAGTTTAAATTTTAGACTGTTTAGTCAATAAACACCCCCACAAAAAAATATATTATTAGGTTCATCTTATATTATCATATCAGAAATAATGACAAGAATTAAATAATTGTTTTAAACGTTTTAATACTTAATATTTTGTTTAAGAATAATTTAAATGTAATTGTATTTTAAATTTAACGATTTTATAGTGTCCAAGTAAAAATAAAATATTATTATAGATTTTTACCATGGGAGTTCGGTATTTGGGTATAAAATGGGTTGTTCGAAGACGATTTTAAAGGTCAAAAGCATAATATAGGCTGATATATTTTTGCTATTTTCAGTGTTTGATATTTTTTTTGAAAAATATTCTGTATTTTGGGGTCTTATAATGTGTCCTATGGTATTATTTGTGTAGATTGAATATGTTTTTAATTGGGTGGAAATCGGCAAAATAATTAGATATTTTATATTCATAAGTGTTATTTTACTCGTTTGTTCACAATTTCTAACTTCTACGTTTAAAATAACTGTTATCTCAACTATAATCCTTACTCTCTAGATTTCCTGATGTATTTTTATCAATTTATTAACGTTTTATTTTTAAATTGTAGTGTTAATTTGTTATTTTTTATTTGCAGCAAATGATGTTCAGATCGTACATGCAATTCAGTTTTCCTTATTTAACTCAAGAACAAGATAGAATTCTTCAATGAAAATAAAATGGTAAGAAAAAATTAAAGTTAAATTTGTTTTTTATAAGTAGGTACTTTGTACAATGTAATTTTAAATACCTGACAATATTATTCAAAAATCAAAGTAAATTAGTTGGTTTGAAGGATTCAGTATGAACCGTTGTTATTAGGTACCTGTTTTTCATATGAAAATTCCTTACTCTGGAAAAACTTCCTTCGAAGAGCTTTGCATTTAAACCATATACATTGTGAACGTAGGGCGTTATTATCGGCACCCATAATCAGAAGTCAAAAAGAAATTCCTTGGTACCTACTATAGTCGGCACATGCTGGTAAACTCGGCTCAGGGTTGTAGTGTGTTTTTGTATAAATATAAATATAATTTATGGTTCTGATTGGGTATCCATTTAGTTACCATACGATTGAGCGCTATTCACCTTTTTGGTTGTCCGATTGAGCGCACTCGAAATGAAACAATGAGTAAATAACCGTAGACTAAAAAAAACAGTAATGTTGAGCATACAATTCTGTGCAATGTTGCCATAATATATAAGTGGCGTATCTGTAATATATATTCAAATTAAAAAGTTTATATAAAAACTCTAATATTCTAAATTTTGTTAATTGTAAACAGTTGTTATTTTATGGATGACCAATACCCAACGCATTATTAGGTTAGGTAGACAAATTCATAATATATCAAACCCAAACATTTACAACGTTGCATGGACTGAGAGCTCAATCGTTTAATAATCAAAAAGGTTTTGCGATAAGTACTATTCTAAATCGTATGCCTATACTGTCAGCTTACATGACGATGACGTTTTTTTATAGAATTATATAAAACTACCTAATAAATGTTCAACATACATCAAATTCATATTCAATCATGCCGCAGTCTTAGATAGTATACCCGCCTATAATACTTAACCATATCCAATTTAATATTTTAACTATTGTTGATTATTTATAATTAGATTAAATAATATTGATGTATTACTTAGTAAATTAAAAGAAAAAACATTTGAAAATTTGATCTATTAAATAATTTGGTAAAATAATGTTTATTAACATTATTAGATACGCTATACGATCTTCGCAAATTCACTTTCGGCTTTTGAAACTTTTATTGAAGTAAGGAAGACATCGTTAAATAATGGAAGAAAAAATATAACATTTTATAAAAACATTTTGCTGACCAAAGTTATGTATTTTCTTTGATCTACAATTTACAATATTCTAGAAATATTTATATTAACATAATTCAAAAAAATATAATTGATTGAACCACGATAAGTAGGTAGATCTTTACCATTGAAAGCAGATGTCACACAATAAATAAATTGTTCGTACTTATTAAATATATATTTTAACATAAATTAAAAGTTTCATTCTTGTATAAATCTTGTAAAATATAGAGTACCTACCTAGTTTTCAAAATAAATTACACCCTCACATTTGGTATAAAGTATACTGTATACATGTGTCGATGTATAACATTATTAATAATAATTAGGTAAAATAATATAACTATAGTGCATTTGTGAATTTAACTATTATAAATAGTTATAAATATTGACATTTGATATTCATTTTCATTTTTATAAACAAACCTGTGATTAATCATTAGGATACAATACCTAAAAACATTTTATGGTTGAAAAAAATTGCGAAAATAGTATTATAATAATATGTGCAATTTTTACTAACATTTTATTTTCTCTTTAAAATTTGGGTGTGTTATACATGGCACATTTTAAATATAGTTACAGTAATATTTACTATGTATAGTTTAATAATTTTAGTATAGCTACCTATATACTACACTATAGTTCTATTACATAATATATTAATATGTCTGTAGATTCTAAAATTATTTTCTAGACATTGAAGTCAGCTCAACTTAACGTGTATCTAGGTAGTTATGTATTTTGTTTTAAATTCCATTGAATATTTTTTATATTATGAATTCTGATGTTGTAAATCCGTATCTATGTTATCCTATTGTATTCAGTATAACTAGTCGATGGATTGAGTTTGGATTAAAACTGAAACTATTTTAAAACAAGTGTGGATCACCTAAAACATATTTTATGATTCTATAAGCCATCACGTAAATTCCAATGAATAAATACTAATAAAAAATAAATATTATGACATTATTAACTATATATGTATTATTATAGAATAACTAAAATATAATACTGTTTATTACAGTTTATTCATACATTTGCGAAAAATGGCCGATTGATAGTTACGTCTGGCGTTGCTTTTAACTTCAATCGATTAGCATTGTTCATTTTCATTGACATTAACAAGAGTTGTTTAAACTTTATGTCCATCCCAGTCCAATTACAGCTGTATAATCCAAAGTTCACATCTTCTTTCTACCAGAAACAAATACCGTAATAATAACAGACCATTTACAACGTCGTTTTATTTAAACACTAGCTTACTTTGTTGTCGATAAGTTCGAATAAATAACAAAAGATAAACACTTCAATCGTGACATTTGATACCGTCATTACTATTTTCATTATTTCAGCAATAATGAAAGATTCTTTTGAATGGAAGATCTATAGTATATACATAATTTCAAACAAAATACTCAGAAAATATTATCTAATTTTAACAAATTACATATATTCCATGTAAAAAACTTTTCATTCAATACATCTATCTATATTTTTTTATATTACCGTTACGATGACATATGCGTACATAATTAATGAGCACGAATAAGCAAAAACATGAATGAGAGTAATGGGTCGCACGACAGCATAGAATGATTTCATTTTTCTAAAAAGTAACAATACCATAGTATTTACCAACACAAACAAGTCTTAACTGTAGTTACACTTAAACAATTGTTCATAGAAATTTTAATTTTAAAGTAAGTACCTAATGGTACCTTTTGGACCTATTGGTACGTTTATTATTTATTATAAATAATGCACTATATCTGCTATATATATTATATATGTGTGTTTAGATAAGAGGCTAAGTACAATTTTGATTAGCACAATATTTTACATCAAAGTTCAAAACAAATCAAAATATCTCCATACCGAAAAGGATACTTACAAATAAACATTTTGGTGGTCGATTATAATTGATTTGAAATCTTTATAAATTTCTAAAATAAAAAAAATCACAACCATATTTTTGTTATGCCTTAAAGCAATTTTAATTGCCTCACCTTTTGGAGATCCCTGTTTATTGTATCCAAATGTTGCAAATGCTTTGGTGACCGATTGATATTGTGCCGAAATAATCCAACAAAATGACATAAGAAAAGCATCTATTAAAACCGAGCCATAAACGATACAAAAACCTACAGCCACTTCCATAAAATAAAACACAAAGTAGTAATTGTTATAGGTCTTCACGGTTACTGGAAACTTTATGTTGATAATATTTTGATGTCGACGAACAACGTTGGGTTCAGTGTACTCTTCATTAGCGATGAATGGTCCCATCACCCATAAAATTAGTCCTACGAGAAAAGAGCGAGCGATCCACTTTGTGATCGTAGTTGATTTTTTACAACGTTTCATGAAGTTTGCCTTGATCAATTTACTATGCCGAGAACATCTCAAAAAGTCTATACGCGTGAGGTCGAAAAGATCCCAAATTATTTTAGAATTTGAAACTAGTGTATACATTTTCAACGACGATAGTGAACAATTTGTTAGGATAATAATTAATTCGAAGGAATTCGATTTACCAGGGTCGGTATCGGTATCTTCTATCTTAATAAAGAAACCCATCACCCCAAAAATAGCAATAAATTGAACAATCAAGAGGAATATTTTCAGAATTGTTCTGTAAAGATGGTATCCGTATATATGCGGTCCCTTCGGGTCTAACAGTTGATAATATCCTAGTTGCTTGTACATCGATAAGTTAAGAGCCACTGGTCCACCGTTGAACAAATTCTCCAAATTCATAATGTACGGTTGATGAAGTCAACTAAACATACCAATACCAGAATTAAATTTAATGAGAGAAATATATTGTTAGCTTTTTTAATCATTTTATAAAATCAAATATTATACTTATCAGTTATTAGGTATATTAAGTACTCACTATTTATTAAAAATCTAAGTTCTTTAGATTCTTGTTTTGGATCTTATTCATACAAATCCTATGTAAATAAAATACATTATTATTATTATAGATCAATATTTTTTATTATAAATACAATTAATGTATATAACAAAAACATTTTACACTTGCGACTTGCCTTAAATTAAGTATGATAATCAACATTTATAATATGAATAGGAATAGGTTAATACAATCGGATAATTCGGTTATTCATTGTCATTTATGTACGATACTGCAGTAAAAATAAATAACTAAGACTTCAATACATAAATACAATAAATAATGATGAAATATGAAGATTTTTACTTACACTAAAAACAAATTAATCATACATATGAAGTTTTGAAACATTTTCCCTGAGCTTTAAATTTGCTCTACTAAAAGGAGAATAAAATCCAAAATTTTAATCTCATGTTGTGAATATTTTATTGTTATTACATTCTTATCAAATACCTAGCTATATTTGATGATTTTAAAGTCCTCTGAACAATCATGAACAATGAAGTAGGCAGTTACTGCCTACTATATATTCTTTTAATTCTTGGTTCGACTATTTTTAGTCACATGTTTAACCAATAATAACAGATATACCTAATTCAATTTAACTTACAAAATGATTTTATATGAACGAAAAAAAATTTTCTACAAAAAACTGCAATAATAATAATATCAAGTCTAAAACAATCAATATACATACATATATATATTTTTTATTATAAATAATTGTTATATATTTTCAATAAGAAAATTAATTAAAAACTTTTCGTGTACCTATATTATAAGCTAATTTTCGTAGGTATCTACTTTATCTATTTACCTGATGCATATTATGTAAATATGAGAAATATTTACTTACTTTTCTTACACACAACTTTTAGCAACCGATGAATATTTGCTTATGAGCTCCATAATGTATAGACAATATTACGAATCAACTACTAAAACAAAACAAACACAGTATAATCATTAATTAATAGCTGTACCCTTTTCGTAATTTTAAAGCTGGTAGATATGTTATTAAACAAAAATATAGGTATTGGTAAATAATACATCTAAAATAGAAGACTATACTAGCCAAAACCTATACTTTATGACCTTTAGCTAACCCAATTAATCCCTTAATAACCTTAATAACCTACGAGTCAATAAATAAATAGCAATCATTTTTAAACAAAATTAATAGCAATTAAAATCCTAACTGTAAATTATTTCGCTATAATATTCTTTAATTCTTAAAAGAAAATATTTCTTAATTTGTCTTAAACAACGCACCGTATATAGAACATACCTATATAATAATACTATATATTATTCACATTTTCCATGTACCCATCACGCTACCTAATTGAACGTCATCGTTACCTTTTGTTATAAAGATCAATATAAAATTATTAAACTTTATGAAAGCTTTTTTTATTAGTATTGTTTACAAGCACAGTTTCATATATATTTAAATTTTAAAGTGGATTAATTACTACCAAACAATACGTATAATCGACCAATTATAGAGTTTATATTGATAAATTAAAATATTGTCAATTAACTTCTATAACATTTAAGTTGTTCGGTTTTCACTATAAATATGTATATTTATTGTGCTGTATTATACTACTATAAGCTATTATAATTTATTCAAATTCAGTTATGTTTACGAATTTGTTTCAGTATAACACAAGATTAGCTTAATGTGTCGTAAATATAATTTAGATTATTTAAATGTAAAAAAAACTTGCATTGTTTGATTGTAATTCCAAGTTAATGGGAGTAATATAAAAGTAACAAGAAAGTCATACAAAGTCTACCGAAACATTGGGTACCTGCAGCCACCTGTTGTAGAAGGTATACAGGGTGTATATAAAGTCCTGACAAATGAAATACCTTTTATTCTAATAAATATACATGTACCTAAACATATATCATGTGTTTTACAGATGTTAAATGACGTGATTACCTTCATGTGCAGGATAACATTTTCTATTTTTATTTTATTTTATGAACATTTTGAAATAGGTGATTTTTAAAATCTAAATATTTGTTTAAAAAGTTATTACTTTTCAAATTAATGAGTCTTACTTCAAAAAGTTTTGACATTTTAAATAAACCACTTGACTTAGTTAAATGTTTTTACAATCAAAAGGTTACATGAAACCATACTAACAATTTGGCTCTTTTAAATTTTTCAACAAAAATTAAAATCTGACTTAAAATGTTTATTTTCAGTATTAAAATATAAAAACAAAACTGTTATACTATACATATTGTGCAAGCGTCTGCAAATGATATTAAAAAAATTGATGAGAACAAAATATATTTTATTTGTCAGGTCTTTCTGTTATATCCAATATAAAATGACTAGTTATGACTAAATCTATATGTGTATTATATATGTATACATAACCTATGCGGTTTAAGTCAACAAAAAATTATCATGATGGTTATCTCATAATATTGTTTACTTATATGGTATTATGCAGACTCGGAGCATGACATGATGTATCTCGCACTCCATACTGCTTTATGTAAATTCGTTTAATTCTTTATGGAAGTAAGGGGGACATTTTGATAAAATAGGCATTTTCCTCGGATTTTTTTTCATCTGTGCGATTAACCGCAACCGTTGAAAACAAGGATGTAATGTTGGCCGGACGCATACAGAACTACAGTATACTACTCTTGGGGATTGATGTCAGAACGATAACGATTTGTGCACTGGTCGTTGTGCAGAGTACCGCAAGGTATGGTCGGGTGCAATATTCGATTTTTGCTTCGTCGCTAGGTATATAGATAACTGTCATGATAATTCGATTATTAGTATTTCAAATTAAATTCGTTATGATTAATATTTTATACTCAGATAGGTATAGATGAGATGATATTAGTAAAACTAATAAAATTGCATTTCATCTTTAATCATAATGTATTCATAGAAGACTTTTTGTCGGTTATACAAATGTTTTTCACCTATTCGAACACAATAATATAATACCTACCAACCCTTCAATGTTTACATGAATTGTATCTATAATAAAATATAATGCTAATTGCATGTATTCAAAATAATTTACATTGGCATTATAAACCGAATATACGTTAGTCAGGTACACTTGAATATTTGAACTTGACTATTTTAATGGTTGTTGATTATTTAGTAACAGTGAAAATAGTTAGTATTATTAGTTTTTACTTTGTATATAAATGGTTAGTAATTAATGTGTATATGTCGCATCCACATAGTGAAACTATTCATTTCATGAACTGGATATCCAGATAGTGAAATTCGTCCAGATAGTGAATTTTGACGAAAATACATTATATGGACATCCATTTCATGAAATGGACAATACCTATATCGTGTACTTTGTGTAATTATTATTTTATTATAAAATGGTTCATAAACTATCATTATAAATTTATACGTATATTATATTTAATTTTTCAAGATTGATTAATATATAGGTAATGTTTTATATTGTTCTATACACAAAAATATAGCAATTATAGTTAATAAATTATATCATATTACATTATATTTTTATTTTATTTTTCATAAACCATACTTATATTATATTTTATAAACAACAGTGTTATCTATGTCCTATATTAAGTGTTATAAAATATTCATGAAATTAACTATAATTATAATATTTAACTACCTATATTTCTCTATTGTTTTATTACCTTACAAAATAACTAATTGATTAACTTAAACATACCTTAAACGGCTTAAACTTTACATTCATTTTTTCCTTATTATTTATTTTTACATGACGATTGATTATGACATCGACTGTTCCAGTGCATATTATTTTTAAAACAAGTACACCTACTTGATTGGCAAGGATTTTTTGCCTTACACGAACAAGACAAAAATCCTTGCCCTCCTGAAATTTTTTTAATCATTTCTCTCACCTAAAATTCAACATTTTTATCAACTTGATCAGTAGTGAGAAATTGAGTTGTTGATTTTTTCAAACATTCACTACTGAACCATCCTTTGAGTAAACCATATTTTGTTCCAAGTTTATATAATCCTTTTTTTTTTTGTTCCGTGATCACGCAAATTATGTTTGGGGGATCTGTAGGTTAGGTTATAATTATAGTTAATTTCATGAATATTTTATAACACTTAATATAGGACATAGGTAACACTGTTGTTTATAAAATATAATATACGTATAGTTTATGAAAAATAAAATAAAAATATAATGTAATATGATACAATTTATTGACAATAATTGCTATATTTTTGTGTATAGAACAATATAGAAAATTACCTATATATTAATCAATCGTGAAAAATTAAATATAATATACGTATAAATGTATAATGATAGTTTATGAACCATTATATAATAAAATAATAATTACACAAAGTACACGATATAGGTATTGTCCATTTCATGAAAATTGAAATTACCAATATAAACTATATTAAATTTCAATAATTTCTATTTATTTAAATATAAACTGTATAGTAAAATAGTTTTTTTACAAAAATAAAAAACGGCAATATTAATATTATTATTATGTAGTATGATCGTTAAAATCACATAAATTATCATATTCAAAAAAAATTATCTTACAAAATTAAATTTAAAAACTATTTAATAAGTTTAAAATTTTAAATATAAAATGCTTTAAGAGGTCGCCATACCCGCATGCTTTGTCTTAGTCTTACAAAAACATAACATAGCACTTTATACGTTCTGAATAATTAATTTATCTTCGGTATGTTTAATTTTAGAATTAACATATAATCAAATTTAGTAGTAAGAATATTATCTAGACGATGACATATGTTTTTTTCATATTTCAATTTTAAAGCGAGTTATGAGTATTTAAAAAAATAAAATTGTTTGTACATCTTAAAATGCTCATAATTCGCTTTAAAATTGAAATGAAAAAAAAACCTATGTCATCGTCTAGATAATATTCTTACTACTAAATTTGATTATAGGTTAATTCACTCTAAGGTTAAATATGACGAAGTTAAATTAATTATTTAGAACGTACAATGTGCTATGTTATGTGTTTGTAAGACTGAGATCCTCTTAAGGATTATTGGTTGGTATAAACGATATATTTTACTTAAAGTAATTAAAATGTTGACAAAAAGGGAATAGAAAAAAAATTTAATTTTACTATTTTCAATGCAGGTAATTCAATTGAATTCTAATTTGTATTCAAATTTCGTTAACGTTGTAGTAGTGTGTTTAAAAATTAATTTAGGTTACTAAAAATATCGGCGAAATATTTTGTTAACTGTTTTAAAAAAACCTATTTTCTAAAAAATAACTACTTATCTCACTTAAAAACGTACATATTTATCCTATAATACTAGCTATAACATATATTTTCTTACGATTGTACGAAAGTGCCTTTCTATTTCACAATATTACAATAAACAATTATTTATTATTATTTATTACACTATAACACTGCAGTTAATTTTTAAGTTTCTTGAAAATTAGATACCTATCTACTTATTAGTCGTTATTATTGTAATGATTTTTACTTATCTATGTATTTTAATATACCTATTTTCAGACTGCAAAAGAGTGTTTTGAGTTCAACACAATCATGATAAAACCAAAGTCCAAGCACACCATTAGACATATCCTAGAACTGCCATCCATTTTGCCACCATCTAAACGACCCGCTGCTAAGCCTCCAGATGCTCCATGTATGAAGCGAAGAAAACTGATACTGCCTCCAGTTAACAAACAGGTAGGTTAGGTGAACAACAAAATGTGTTTATGATATATTATATGCTGCCATCTAGCGTTTAAGAAAAAAATACTATTGTACAGAGTGCTATCTGCTGGGACAAAATATTTAGTGAAAAACAAACATATTGATTTTTTTACACTTGTGGCGATATCTACTCACAATGAAAAGATTTTACATTTCGCAGAATTTTCCATCTAGAGAGCAGCACACTATTAGCTTTTAAGTAATTTTAACCGTGAGCTACAATAGTATTATAATATTTAGAATACGTCTTTGTTATGGTCTTAGGGCGAAACTTAAAAGGTTATTTGACCATGGACCGTGGTTCAAATTTGTCGTATACGATTGGCCGTATCGTTTTATTGGTCACCTTTTAAATTTGTCATATGTTGCGGACTGCGGTACTTTGGGTAATTGACATACGTGGCCGACTCTTTTGTCGCGAAACTTATAACTTAAAAGTATGTCTACAAAAATAAAATTGTGTATCAATGTATAATATTTAAAGCAAAATATTATATTATGCTTCTATATTTTATAAAAAGTGAAGGAGTCAAAGATATTATCAATTTTAAATAAAAAAATATTATAATCATAAGTGAGGGTGAAATCGTTTTAAAAGTAAAATTTACGATAAACTATATGGGGACGAGACAAAAATTAAAGAAAAACCCTGTAATGCTCTAATACATTACATTCCAATCGATTTTCCATATTACTTAATTTAACCTCAATTTCACTTATTCATTTTCCGGATATTCTCAAAATCAGAGCTAAGGGCATGGTAACTTTCGTATTCCATTGATCTTCAGTTGTCTATGCTTTAAAGTGGTTTGCTAAGACAAATGCAATAAAATACAAATCTAAAAACTGACAAGTTATACTTTGAAATTAGCACTATGAATGCATTAAAAAGGGATTTATTGATTTCAAAATCGTCGATTGTCGTTTACGCTATCATATTCTGCCTGGACTTTGGAGGCACATTCAAGATTGTGGTACGTTAAGTATGAAGTATCGACGATTTCGAGTTATAGAAGTTCGAGTTAACCAAGTTTGGCTGTATATAAAAACAGTATTAAGTAAATCATAAATTCGGTTTTGAAGTTAAAAAAACTTACTACCTTACAACCTTACCTGTCTCGCTTGAATCTGTAATTAGATACTCGGTTTTACAGCGAACTTTAATCTGATTTATCACAAATCACGATTATTTAAATATTTAAAAAAAAGTAAGTTGATGAAATGGAAAAAGGATAAATTCAACATTTTCAACTAAAATCTAGAATTACTATGCTAATAAATAATTTGAAGAGTATTTTATGTCAAGAATAGCTCATAACTTATACGTTATAAAAATAAATATTATTTTTAGCTTTGAGAGTTAGAATACCTCCATTTTGAGTTAGTGTTTAAGTTGTAAA
Source organism: Myzus persicae (assembly GCF_001856785.1). Taxonomy (NCBI): domain Eukaryota; kingdom Metazoa; phylum Arthropoda; class Insecta; order Hemiptera; family Aphididae; genus Myzus; species Myzus persicae. The sequence goes on along the minus strand of NW_019102171.1, from coordinate 215,228 downwards.
CTTTTGTTCACAATTAAAATATAGGATTGATTGATTTTAAAATGGTTTTCATCAAATTAATGGTGATAAAATCATAAAAACGATCGTCTATAATAATTAACAAATATATTTGTTTTCATGCGTTTTAAACAAAAATATTGGAAAACAAAAAAATTCATATAAAGAATTTTTTTAATTGATGATTGGATATAAGTAAAAACCATTATCTGAATTTGGAATCTAGATTATTGTAAAATTATCCATATTTTTTCTGGATATTATATTGTATATCTTGAATAAACCCTGTTGCTAAATATGAGCAAAAAATACAAAATACTCACTGATAAAAGTATATTACAAATACCTAAGCAAAAAAAGTTTAAAATATGCAAAATATGTGATATAAAATAAGTTGTTGTTATGTTATATTTTTTCACAAGAACGATTCCAATCATGCACACTTCTTATAAACATTTTAATAGTTTATTCTATGACTAACGATATCATTATGTAAAAAATTATATTACAAATTGTATTCCGAGTTTATGTGAACAACTGTACAAATGTAAAATTCTTGAGACGGTGTGATTTTTCTAATAAATTTTAAACTTTCTGTGTTTGCATTCATTTTGTGAATTCACCCGAAGCGTTTATTTTTTCGTTCTACCGGAATTGGACGTATCTGTCGCGGGATTCCGCGCCCCAATACACGTCTTTCAAATGGGCACGGCGCGAAGCCGACCGTGAAATTTATGGTGTTGTCCGGGAAATAAGTCTGCTCGTAGAAAAACAGGTTAAATGTTTTGTAATCTCTATAAAAATCGGATTTATCTAACCGGCTGTAGTGTTTTGGAGAACGATGAGATGGGAAAACAGGAAACCAGAACAAAATAAAAAAAAAGAACGTAACAAATGACAAAGGCCAAGCATATCAATAAAACCCAACTGCAATACAGACCAATAGAGAAGGGAGTTTTTTTATGTCATTGTATCGCCTACGGAGTCAATAATTTATCAGATTCTGTTCGCTCAAATTGATATTTATTCCCGTAGTTTTGAAAATAAACATAATATAAACACAAAAATACTATTTATATGATAAACAAAATAGGTACATGATTTTATCAATAATTATTATTGGTTAAGTACCTAGTACATTCCTAATACATCCAATACGCATAACACTTATAACAAATAATTATTATGCATCCATTATTGTTTACGGTCTAAAAATTAAAAAAATATAGAACTCACGTTTTTAGTAAAATACCTGTATAATTCTAATATATCTCTAATTATGTGTTAATGCACATAATAGGTTTAATGAATTTTAATTGGTGTATAGTAATAGCTGTAATCTATAAGATATAACTTATAATCCACTGGATATAACATAAATCTCTGTTTTTCATATTTATTTATGAAAAATGATGGCGTAGAAAATAATAATAATATTATAGTGTGTCAAGAATATAATTTTACCAGTCGAATCGCATTATTATTTTGCAGACAAATCAATGATTAATATTTTGTAGGGAACACAGTTTAAATGTCTTTGCCGAGAAACAAGAAATTACTCTTAGTATTATGACCGAAAGAATTAATTTTGATAACCTGTTGTTTGCTTTAGCCGGGGTTGGTTCTTAAGTACTTGAATGAGTTGAACTTTATGGGCCAAAATGTATCGAACAAACTCCCTTCTTTGGGTCCTAATATGTTCTCGCGTTTGTAATTAAAGACCGTTTTTGAGAGGTCTGGTAGCCGTTATGTTGCGGACCCATGGTGCTTGTGGTCACCAAAATGCTGATTACACTGGAAACCCGTACAGCTGTACCGTACTATGGCGTAAAACCTTTATCAAGTCCGGCAGACCAAGAAACCGCAGCTTCCAAGGGTGTTCCTCTCCTCCAACCCGCCTAAGCTGTTCTCTCCTTATTCCGTTACTTATCGTCACCTTTGGTGGGTTCCGGTATAATCCAATATCGCCTAGAAAACGGAAACTCTAAAGTGAATTACGCTAATATTAATTATCGAATGCGTTTTTTTCCGTGTATACATTTTACGTGGCTCGTGTACATTACTCGTTTCTTGTCTCTCGCTAAATAAAGTGTAGATCATATATACGAATTTAAGCATGTGCATAACAGTTTTAATCTCCAGAGAGCTTCCGGCTGTACCGTAATTAAGGAATCAGACTGCGCGAAAGTTGGTCGCTTCACATCCTAAAATATATGCATTTTGCTGATATAACTGTGAATAATTAGGCACCCTCGTTTTCTTAAGAAAGGGAGTAGAAAATTCGTGTAAACTACTGTTGGATTGTAAATTTCATTAAATTCCTCCTATACACGCCTAACAATTATTTCAACTTTGAAATTACCTTTTATGAAGTTAAATGTATAATAATATACCACCTAGGTACCTATAGCATAGAATGGCGTGTTCGTTGAATTAAAATGTTCACGTTACTTAACGATATAAATTATAAACGACAATACAGTTTAACTTTGACCAATGACTCTAATGTATTTAATTATTTTAATGTGTTGAAATAGCCGATTAAGACTCCAATTTGTATTAATATATTAATTAATGTACGATTTCTTTTAAAAATTTTGATGTAATTTATTATATTCAAAATTGTATGTCAACTAGCTGATAATTTACAAATTTTCAAAATAAAATGTACTCAATATTTTATTTTGGAGGTATTATTACAATAACATAATATTATGTACGTACTTAAATTTATAGTTTCTTGAAAAATAATTAAAAGATGTATGTATTATAATATTATGACTAAACGTAAGAACTTCATTTGACTTGTATATAGTCATTAAGTGCCATGTAATATTATGACAGTTGTAAAAACATGCGTCGTATTAACTGTTTATACTTTAACCGCTGAATTTCGACTCAGGTATCCACCTCAAGAGTGAAGGCGTTATATAACTATGAAGTATATGGGATATTTGTTACTGGCTGCAAGCGATTAACTTGGCACTCGCCATTTAGACTAGCTGTTGTATAGGCGAACAAGAGTTATTAGAAATCATTTAACACCGTCTTCGTTGTCCAAATGCACTAACGTGGCTGGCGGCTGGCCTTCCCTCGACTACACCAAGTGTGGCACAAGAGGGGCAATGACATTCCACATGTATACAGTAGAGACAAATCAGGGGGTACACGGCGCACTTAAGACGACCTGCTACCAACATAAATCTCCCGCCGTGCCGACTAAGAAGTGCCGCCCCCCGCCGGCTGCCTTATGTGTATAATAATAACCGGTAATAATACATAGCGGCCAAGTCGTTATGTTGGCATTACAAGGGTTAGGTGACCCGATCGTAAATAACGGCACATCTGTGAATTTTACCCTCCGTCTCCAACGTCCTCCTTCCGTTTTAAAGAGCAGGACCAACTATTCATCCCTCCGCGAGGCAACACAATACGCACACGGGCTTGCCGCTGGCTAATTATAACCAATTAGTCTTTAAGATGCCTCGTTCCTTAAAGGATACCTAACCGGTGAAGAGAGAGAGAGAGAGGGAGAGATGGAGAGGAACGACCATTTATTACATAGTCCTGCGTTTCCTGCGCGCATATTAACGGCGCTAAATAGACGTGTGGGGCGACACGCAGTGTTTATGCATTCATGGCAATGGCTTTAGGGTCATTTTTCCTTTCAGGTATCTACCACTATAAAGTCAAATTTCTTTACCTGTTTTAAATACCACAAAGTACTATAAGTGTTGGACCGCTATTTTTTTTCCAGTGTTTAACCTTGACTAATTTGTTTTTAAGTTAATTCATTTTCAATTATGAAAGTAAAGGTATAAGCTTACTAAATAATTAACAAATAACAAAATGAATTAATTTCAATATGAACACCTAACATAATTTAATATATTATGATAAAATTCAATGTTATTTATTTTATCACATAATGTTACTTTACTATTATGAATTATGATATACAGAATTATTATGACTATTTAATTGATGAAATAGCGTTGTCTAATATCTTTCTGATTACAAAGTATATCCGTTTGTCATAATATTAATGTCCCATCGGCCATAACCCATTTTCACAATAACTATAGATACTTATAAATAAAATATAATGTAAAAGAGAATTATATATTAAAATAATATAGGGAAATATGACATATTTATCATTTATCATACCTTCATGATAGCATTTCGCTAGTGTTAGGATAGGCTAAAAATTGAATCGCATAATGAAATATTGGTAGGTACCTAAAATAAATAGTACATCCATGATGTTATCTTCGTTCCAGACTATTTAGATTAGTATACAAGACAATGAATAAAATGTGAAAAAAACAGTGAATTAAATTTTTTGTTTAGCTCAGAAGTATACCAATATTATGAGATAAATATCTAACCTACAATTTATACCAGTCTATTACTGTTAATATTAAATGTTATATATGTGTATGTTCAGACCTCCGACCTATTGTAATTCTTTAGGGATTTTATTGCGTTACAACGGAGGGGGCTGCACTCCTATCTTTTTATTTTTGCCCGACTTGACATTTTAATTGAGTATTTTTATTGACCACTAAAGTCCGGGAATATTATTATTACAGTTTTATGATTTTATTATATTGTTATCGCGGTTAAAAAAACTGATACATGTATAATACATATATACTCACACACACACACACACACACACACACACACACACACACACACACATACCATACAAATTGTACATTATATTGTTGACCCAACTGTGTGCCCCAATATATTTATTTATTTATAATATCGAAAAAAAAGGTTGACTCGACATTAAAGTTGAGATTTGTCTACCAGCAAAAGAATAACAAAACAATATTATTCACAAAAGAAACTAGTCAAGGGGAAAGTCTAATTCAGCTTCTTATGAAATCCATAAATCCAACAAACATGTTTATGGCACATAATGCTTTCAGATAGGCGTTTATATGTTGCGGGTTGAAAAAAATAATAATTTAGGGATGTTTTTGACAAGACCGGACACGTTATAAAAGGCCAAAAAATCGAACTATTTGCCAGAGCCTTTTTTCTCATATCCTTATCCCCCTCCGATATATGTTTTTATTTTATTATGTGGGGTGGCCACGGAATTTATATGAATGAAGATGTCGATAAAGCACTTAAGGAAATCACTCCGAAAGAGTCTCTTCCTTCCCATCGCCGGAAACGGTGCGTGGTGGCGGATAAAAGTGGAAAATGCTCACATATAACTCAATAGCAATGAGATGAACCAGTAAACAAAGTATAAAATCTCCTGGATTTTGGTGAGCAGCAACTACTTATAAGTTTATATATATCCAGAGTATATAGAAACGTATATTTCTTCTAAATGCTAAAATAAGATTTTTATTACAAAACTTACTTCGGATTAAATTAAAACGTATACAATTAAAAATATTTTTAATCAATTTAAATTCGTTTTTAAATACAAAAATAAATGTGTAAAATGTACATAAGTACATTTATCAAAGACTATGTAAGATAAAATATTAAAATAAACCATATACATTTTTTTAAATTAGTTTACATCAAGTGTAGATAACAAAAAATAATATTTTGAACCCGTGTTGTTTATTATGAATTAATAAAATTGTAGTTAAATGCATTTTTAGGTTTTGTAATAAGACTAATAAATTGAAAATGAAAAAGACTACCTTTAATGTTATGCGATTCATACAAATAAATGATGGAACTAAATCACGACAACATGAAGTGTACGAATTTCATACTTAAATTTTTTTATTTTAATGCGAATACTTATAACATATGTTTACAACGGAGAATTAAATAACCGTCTTCAAAAAAAAATATATATTCGTCTTAATATGTACTTAATGTAATGGTCACTAATCTACATATTTAATTACTGAAGATTAAAAACAATCTACCAATGCTTTAAAAGTTTTGTTTTGATTAAATCAAGGAAAAATACATTTGAAAAATAAATTGAGATAATATCGTTAAGTTATATTTGCTACCAAATCCGATAGGTGTAATTGTATTTTATCAATAATTTGTCAATTCGCAGTGGTTAATATTATTTGACGAATTTTCTATTTATAAATTCTGGATCGAATCAGATAGTTATGGAAAGAAGGGGAGAGTTTTAAGAGATCGACCATAATCTGCCTGTATATTCATATATTACATCCTCACAATCTGACTATAATATTATGTGCTGCAGGACTATCAGGTCTGGTGGCGGCTGCGGGGTGGAAGACCGTCATTAGTTTGGATAAGACGCGAGCGCTGGTCCACCATATATTATTATTAAGGCGTTCCATTATTGTGATTAATTCGCTTAATTAATAACGCGATGTACACTAATACTTTAGTAGGCATATTTTGAATTTCCAATGTGTTCAAAGGCGAAATTCATGTAAATCCCCCGTTCTGCCTTGTCCGACCGCAGTGACTATAGCTTCGAAACGCTTTTAAGGTGCTGCGAAATAGTTTCAGCGGTGCAGCGCGTTCGCTGATCGAAGGCCGGTGGCTGCTGCCGTTACTCCCTCTACCCACCCCGGCTGCGGTTGTTTAATGGTCTCTCCTGTTTTCAAGGGAGAGGGTTAAACACAATGCCCGTCTCCACCCGCTGCCGCCGATGGACACGGAGCGGCTTTATGCGCTCCTTACATAGTAATATACGCGTATGTGCACGCACTATGCGCCAGAGTATGTGTGTGTGTGTGTGTGTGTGTGTGTGTGTGTGCGCGTGTGTGTGTGTGTGTGTATGTATATGGGTTCTGCCGTCCCGTTTTCTCTTCCACGCACACACACATGCCCACCCACACGCCCGTAAACCCGTACACACACACACACACACACACACACTCTCTTTCTCCTTCGCCGCGGCGCGGTCCAAGAAAGCCGGGCGCCCGGGCCACAGTCTTGCGGCTGGCTCCTTATATTCGCTTCCCGCCACCAAAACAATACGGCCAAACACAACCCTCTCTCGGACCCTCGACCTTTTCTTAGTAATTAGTTTGAACCCTTTAAACTTTGCCTAACAAACCCACCGTCCGCAGTGTCCTGCACATCCTTTACCCCCACGCGCCCCCCACGACCCCACCCCTATTTCGCTATAGTCCCGCATATACTCGCACGACACACATGCCCGAGCCTGATTACCGATTGGCCACCGCCGCCGCCCGATTGCGCGATAAATAACGGTCGCGGGGATCTTCGTTCAATTAGACCGCGGCTCACCACCCATCCTCGTCATCGTCATCATATGGTTGGATTACATTATAAGAAGATGCGTTACATAAGAAATCCATTTAGCGTCGTTCGGCGATGGAAAGGCCTCAGACAGAGGTAGTTATAAACTTCTGGTCGGGGGAACGTAATAGATTTCATATTCTATAATAGGATTTCAACAGAAAAACACGAAGAGTTATATTGCACTTAGGTTTTTCATTATTATAATAATGTGTGCTTCAACACACAAGCCACATAGATAATAATAATAATAATAATAATATGGTTGGTATCTATTATTGTTTTTAGAGTGTAGCTTTTTTTTTTACTCGGGTACAACCATAATGCACTGTATATTATTATTATGTATCAGTAAATGATTCATAAATGTTCAGTTTTTCGTAGACATTTGGTGCTAATTATAGTACTTTGTTTTTTTATAAGCTACTATTATTATGTTTGATTGATTCAGATAATTTAGAGGTAGGTTGGTACTTATTTCAATCCTGTTAGTAGTAGGTACATTACAAAATATAAGTTTACCTATCACTATCTTTGTTTGGTACATATAATACTTAATTTCTAATTATCATTATAATGAATGTCCTCGTTGTATTTGTAATAATTCTAATAAAAACATAATATTAATCTGTTAATATTTACTTCAATACAATAATCTCAGTTACATAGGCTGCAAACATTATTAATATTGAACTATTATAATAATTTATTATAGATGATAATTTTACAGTCATAACATTAATAATTAATGTAATATATTATACCTTTAATATGAGTATATATTTTAACATTGATAGCGCCTACCTGCACAGTTAAGAATTTATATTTACCCATATGTAAATCTGTTTTAATTTTAATAACAAGATGAGGAGCAACTCACGTATCATAATATGCGAAGGGGTGAAAAACGGAGGGGCTGAAACGCTTAGAACGAGTGCGACCCAAATCAATTTTCAAGTGCAGAAGTTGTTCGCCTTTTGGCTAGGATCACGTCACGGGCACGCTCGTATAAAACGGTAATGAGACGAAATAATTTCTGCTACCTAAACATACATCAACATCAACCTGCCTGACGCGCTGTCATTTTTAGATCGTTTTCTGGTTTTGGCACGACTACGTGGTTAATTTATATTGCCGACATATTAATTATTAAATTTATGTACAACATCGTGAATTTTCCTGTGAACAAGGTTTATGTTACTTTTATTTTAAGTTGAAGAAAAACAAATAGTGGTGTGGTTTATACGTATCATAATGATATTGATATACTGCGCATAGACTATATTAATTTAGTTTATCGAGAATTATACTAAATATAAGACATTAAAATACCTACATAAGTATTATACGTAGATCACATGAAGAGTATTTTGTGACTACCAATCTAAATATAGAAAATATTATTTTATCAAGAAATATAATAGGAATTATAGTAGGTATTATTATATGGCTATTATTATACACTATAGTATTAGATTATTTAAAATTTAAATAATGTGTTATGTACACTAGAGAGTCATTTATGTATAAAACTATTAAAACCAACCGTTTAAAAAAGTATTATGCCCACATTTGGTAAATAGTTCTATTTACGAAGATTAAAAATAATTGTTTAATCTTGGGTCTAAGAATTCAGTATTCTTTTACACTAAAAATGTATTTTTCTATATTGCTACCTACATTTTTTAGTTCATTTGATGAATAAATCACGGATTTTTATTGGGGTTAGAAGCTAACCTATTGTAAAGTATAACAAATGACACTCACAAAAAAAAAAAACAATTATGTTTTAAATTCAAATATAAAATACATATATAGTCTATAATTTCTTCAGTGTCGTCACAAACTATTGGTTGGAATTTTGTTTGATTAATAATTAAAACCAGAGAAAATGGCCGAAGTCACTTTTGACGTTGCTTGGTAATCTCTAGAGTTTGGAAATGACAGAGATATTTTTATTTTTATGGTTTACCATAAATACAGATGAACGATTTAAATGTCTTAAAATATTAAAAAAAAAAACTTTCCAAAGTCAACCACTTTCAAGATTGACAAATCCAATTAAGAACTATTATTTTATAGTATTGAGGATAAAAAAATAAGCAAACAAATTAAGTCTCGTGTAAATTACTGTTGAACCGTTTGGAGCAGATAGCGTCAAAACTTTTGTCGACAATACACAACCCCAAGAATTCATAAATACGATTCAACTTAAATAATACTGATTGCTGATTAAAATGACAGTTTTTTAATTTGTCAAGTTTTACTCAATTTCAGTTAGGAATTATTTTCCACGATATTTGAAAATCACGACGAAGTATAATTATCGATTAATAAAATTGTTCAAAATTTACTATTTAAAATGTATCCATCTTAAATATTAACACATTTTTTTAGTCTACATTTAATAGTGAATTAATAAAAAAAGCAATTATTAATATTATTTATTATTGTATAATATGTGGTTAAAATATTTATTAAAATTCTTAATATTAATTCAGTAAAAAAATGTTATTTAATTTTTGAATAATTTAAAAATAAAATAAAATAATGTTAAATTGTTCCACATTTCATAGGCATATATCTTGAACTTACAACCAACAATTTATTTTGAATAGTGAAGTTCCTAAATTCTACTTCTACTATTTCCACACATTGTTTTATATTTATTTATTTGTGTTAGACATTGCCTCCTATAGAGTAGGTGCCCATATTATAACTCATAGTTTCCCTAAGAAATATTTATAATAGTCATAGTTTGATTGTTCTTGGTTTTTATGACTAAAATATTTATATTATTAAACTTATATAAATGCAATGTAATTAAAATAACATAGGTTATACAGTATGATTTATATTTTATACAGTGCGTTAGTAGTCTACGTGAAGTTAGTTATTTAAAATTTAATAGTTGCATCTATTTTTAAATCAGAATATTAAGAAGTTTTTGTTTTGCATTTTTTATTAATATTTATTTTCAATTTTAGTCATTTTTAAAATTGTTTACGTTTTAGAGAATTTTAGGGAACTTAAGATATATCGAATATCATTAATCTTAATATTTTAAAGCGGATCTATTTAACATAAAAATCCAGATTTTGAGAAAATGACTGAAAATTTAATGAGAATAGTACTTGATTTTGATTAAAAGTCCATGCATAAGAGAAAAAATTGGTGAAATAACAAAAAAAAAAAATGTCTTTTAATATGACAAACGGTACCTACATAGAGTGGACCGTGCAAAGTTATTATATCGGTCACAGCAGGCATGGTGCATGTGCGTACGCGTATAAGTATATCACATTTCGCGTTAATCGCCAGCAAAGTGCGTATACCTATACAATTCGGTGGATGTATATATCGTATTCGATTACGTGTCGTTCGAGAGACCCGACGCCTGTCTGATAGTGGGTGCGGTGGACGAGAGACAAGTCGGTGGGACGAAAGCAGCTCGTCTCCGACATCCGTGGCGGACCTGACGGGGTGAGGAGAGCCGTCCGCGCACGACGACGGACCGGAATACGTGATGAGCCGCGGCTACGCGCTTCGTTCGTTTTGTTATTCCGGACCTGTTATCGCACAAAGGGCTCGAACCCTTCAACTTTGACCGGGTGTGCCGGGTCGGCGGCGGCGACGATGGGTTTATGATGGACGGGCCGCGGCTGCAGGGTGGCAGAGAAGGAGGAGGAGGAGGACGACGGCGACGACGATACTGCAGAAGGAAGGATTTGAGGCCGAGGAGCCGCTGCAGGACAAAGTATTAAAAAAGGACCACGGAGTTTTATCATATTATACGAAAATATTATATAATATATTGGACGTACGAGGGAGGGTTGTATCTCGTGGTATACATGAGTGAATGGTGAACAAAAAAAGTACCATACCGCCTCGCTACCATAAGGTACACGTGGTGACGATACAATATATTATGATGGCGAGTGTGGTATGCGGGCGAGAGTATTACTCTATTGGATGGATTGTAGTTTAAAATGAAAAAAAATTACTCGAACAACACGCACGGAGATTGATGTGGAGGTTTTTTTTGAACCACTATCGTAAATAAATAGTCGTTTGTGGTAAACGGTTCCATTACCGCCTTCTCGAGACTTGACGTAACATACGTGACCAGGATTCAGGTATGTAAGTATATGATAATGATAGCCCTTGGGTAGAATTACTGCGAGGTCTTCGAATAAATGGAACGATACATTTTTGATAATCAAATAGCATATTTTAAAATCAGTTTCCAACTTGATTGCTACCTACCTGCGTATATTATGTTGATATATTACTTATAAACCTATAAAAGTAAATAACAGAAAAAACCAAATAGTGTGAGTAATATCAAACTAACTTAAATTATAGTAAAAACAGAAATTGCCCGAACATTATTTCGACTTAAATTAATAATATTAATCAGGTATTCAATAAAAGTAAATACCTTAAACTTTTTTTGATATAATTTTCACAAAATCATCGATTCATCAGTTTGAAAATAATTTTTTTGTAAATATCACGCTGTACAATAATACCCATTATTTTTTTGAGAAAATAGTATTTAAAATAGAAAAATACACAAAGTGATTCACCAAGCATGATTATCTCCCTTTTTGGCCTTTTTCTTCAATTATGCAGATTCAAAATCAGATTTTTTAAATTTGATTATAAATTATACTTAGCATAATTTTTCTGAAATATCAAAATCAAAATTTGTGCGAGTATTAAATAACAAATTTTGTTGAGTAATTTAACTTTGAATTCTAAGGATGAAGGTCCATAATGAGTTAATAAGATATTGGGCCATGGTGATTTGAAAATTGTAGTAATTAGTATTAATCTATTGATATTAATAATTTGTAAAAATGTCCCTAGTGTAATAAATACTTTATCCAATTTTACGTCAATTTTATATTTATGTGAAGCCAGTTGTAAGGACTATTATCCTTAGTACAAACATTTTAATAACTAAGAAACTACTCATTCGAATTTTTAACTAGATACATCAAAATTTTCAAAATAATTACCCATTAAATAATTTACAGTAAAAAAGGAGTTTCTCATTTTAAAAATAGAAGTTTGTTCGCCACAGGAAACTCTTTTATAAATTCCAATAACCAGAAGTTGAACAAATTTATTATGAGACGAAAAAATGGGAGTGAGTATGCTTGATGAACCACCCTGTATATATTTATTTTTTACTATACATTTTTCTGAATATGTCGTTAAACAATAACAAAATTGGGCGGGGGGGCTGAGATGCTGTCAGCTCCTATTCAAAAAAAAAAAATGTAGTCCTGAACGTGAAGTATTTAACCTAAATAATATAGTTTTGTCGTATTGTAACTATACTTAGGCTCAACTGTTTAGTTTTTTCAGAAATTCGTTGATATTATAATCAATTATTATGGGCAGTAAAACTCTTAATGAAGTTATTTATTTTTAAATTGATTAACTCGAGTCTTTTAGAAAACTTTTCGGTTTTTAATGAAAAGATCTATAGAGTTTATTTTATTGGTATATACATAATATTATTATGTAAACACAATATTGTTAAGCATTATTTGCACTCGATCATTTAAAAAACGTTCCGCATACAATTGTACAACAATTTATCAACCTTTTTACTAGAGTGGCTTTTGGATATTTAGTTTCCAATATTATTAATTCTGAAACCTAATTGAACTGAATTAAAAAAGGGGTTGAAAAAACCAATGGAAACTTTTTAACAAAATGTGCGTATTTATTAGTGCATCCGATTAATGTTTTCTGTTTCGGAATTGTTTTTTTTTTTATTCATTATACAGTGTTTCTGGAACTGTTTTTAGAATACTAATGAGTGTTTGGTAAAAAAATAAAAAAGTATATACCAAATAAAAACTATTTAATTAGGGTGCCAATTGCGGTCCAAGTTTATTTGTTTGCTATAAAGAATAATATTCAAATTAACATTCGAGGGTTTTAAAAACTGGAACCAATGTTGGTCAATGAATGCAATGACATATAGAAGGAACAACGAAAAAAATGAGTTTACTAAATTCCGAACAGTGAAAGGGGTGATGAAAGAGTTTTGTAACAAAAGCACATTTTATATTTAAGAAAAAAAATCATTAGGTTTCGTTACATTTGAACTGATTGAAAACTAACAAAAAAAAAAAAAAATACAGTAATTAATTGAACTAAAAAAATGCATATTTATATATAGTGTATCACGGGATTTTAACAATCATTCATAACAACTTAGTATACATATCTACAGGGTGATCTACCAAATTTACTAACCCCTTTTATTCTTGAATATTGCATTTATTCAAATTCTGATTTAATATTTAAATATTTTTTATTTAAATGTATACTTACAGATAGTTACATTTTCTAAACCTTATAAACAGGTAAGTAGTTTCTGAGTTATTTAAATAAACAGAGAATAATAATTTTTAAAAATTTTTATGTGTAAAATATTGAATTCTAACACTCAGATAATTCTTATAACCATTTTCGTATTTTCGTTAATAGATTTAATATTAATCAATAACATTTTCAAATCTTAAAAGTCCCATAACGTTAAACCTATTATCATTTTATCCTTAAATGGTGTAAAAATTTGATTATTTGTAAATCAATCGTTGACAAACCTACTTAAAATTTTTGAAAATCAGAAGTAAAAATGGGTGTGAGTATATAATATATATGCTATGTGCCTTATGACTCGCATTTATTTAACTTACCTATTATGTGTGTTTTCGGCCCAATTCTGTAATTTATTTATTGCTATGTTTTTTTATTTGCTACATTGCATATACTTTTAAAGTATGATAGAATAGTAATTTAGTGATGTTCTTCGTATACAAACAATACTATAAGTTACTATGCTCGTTAAAATTATTCGTAAATCTATTTAAAACTATTCTACTTGTAGACACTTTGCTTATAGAAATACTGTTAAGAACATATTATGTTTGTAAACGGTAGTGCGGATCAGCGTAATGAATTTTTCCGGCATGAAATATTTCATGTTTTGTGCTATTACTTATAGTTTAAGCCACGCGGACTGATTTTTTGATAACATCAACGTGGACGCGTGTTCTGTAAGTCGTAAATATTCGCACACAGTGGAACTATACGCTGGTGTGGTGAGAAAAAAATAGCAAAATAAATTTCTCTGCTGCTTGATATGTTTACGAGAGGTCCGACATAGAATATATTATTATTTATGTAAACAAAACGGCGATCCGAATACGTTGTTTGATTTATTGACGTGGGTCGCGTGTGGGACTTTTCGGTAGGGAAAGCGAAAAAAAAATATTCGAAAAACGAGTAAAACTTTGTGTGAGACGGACCGAAAGGGAAACCCGCCCATGTATAAATCCAAGTCATTTTCAATCAGAAAAATGGCAACCACCACGGGACGGGCGGCGTGGGGCGAAACACACGATATTTGCATGCATACGTCTCCGGGGATGTCTGGTCAGCCTCCGGGACTTTTCTTCGGGAAACTGACCGTTCTATACCGCCGGCGGCGCCTGGTTTTCTGACAGCTATTTGACACGGAAAACATTATAACGTGACACACCGGACACCCTGTTTTCCGATGCATATTCTATTTTCCCCCTATTTTTTTCCCCGAGAATAGTTTTGATATGTGTCTCGCGGACTTTTTACTGGTTAAAAAATGAAAAAATAAAATAAAAAATGTATAGCAATCGTACACCCGCTATCGTGTGCACTGCCGTGTACCTGCTGCAGTTATCCAGTTTGATTTATGCCGGTCGGACGTGCGGTCAAACCGCTGACAGGTCTCCGCCCCGGGGCTAATTGTGGTTTTCCACGGTGTTTATATTACATATAATACGCAATATGTCAATATCCACGTGGAAAATATGGTGGATCGACGTATGTTATTTATACATATGCTGCTTGTATTTGTTAGGATATGGAAAGTATATACTATCAACCATTTGCAGCTTTTACGACAATGTACAACTTGGGATTATTAAATTACACGGTTAGAAATGATTAATTAACGAAGGTAGACATTTATAATATGCTCTACTATATACTTTCATGCGACATGAATAGTTAGTAATTAACAACTATAATCCTATGATAAAAATTAAAGAGCGATTTACAGATGTATTTATATTTTTATAATATACACATTACACTTCGATTGTGATGTACTACCAAAAGAAATTCGTTGATATGCGCCTTTTTCATAAGTAGGCGACGATGGTAAGAATCTTATTATTGAGTTGCTAAGAAAAAATGTCTTCGAGTCCTTATTATACAAATACGGTACAATCCTAGTTTGTACCTTAAGAATGTCCATTTTGGATGTTTCCTTTAGCCATTTTCCTACAATAAAAATCACTTTAACGTTACACATCCATGTTATAAGACCGATTTGAATTATCGGCTGAATTAAAAATGCTTATGCTTAGACAAAAAATATCGGGTATTTCTACCGTTGGTTTTGTCTTTGGTTTTCAAATTAACATTTTCAATTTTTCGTTTTATCTAATGTTTTCAAACCTTAAAAAGTTTGACTATTGTCTTTATATCTGGCAGCAAGTTCTAGCCTTCGAGGCTATTTCAATTGATTAGCGATGAATCCATCTAATACGAAACCACAAACTAGATCAAAAGCATTTTGAGTTTACAGAAGTTCTTCATAAAATAGCGTCTTAATGGAGCAAGAGTAGGTACGTATATACTGTGTATCATAATATTCTCTAAGCTATACTCTATTCGTCAGCGCAGTTATGAATATTTCGTACTAAACAGATTATGCGTGTCGCTAAACTTATCTTCCGAACACCATACTTCGGTGTGTGTACCTATTACATTATTGTACAACTATTTTGATTTTTATATTCATAGTGTTTATATTTTTGATAATAAAATACATGATAATATAAATGTTTCTTTGCCTATTAAATATCGTGTTTTCGTTGTTGGAAAACAAACCAGAATTGTATTTGTTTAAAGGTCCGGGCCCCTCGAAATAAGCATAGTATTACAAAAGTTATATGAAAAGTGGATAATTTAAAGTTAAACACTTAATTACTAGAAAAATATAGACTTTTTTGGAGATATTTTTTTTACATAAGTTTAAGTCGTTGCAATAAAATAACATTTTTTTGAAATTATACATCTCAATAATTTAAGTTTTTATTTTTAAAATTACACTATACGTTTCAATTTAACTTTCTAAATTATAATATTATATTCAGAAAGTTCAAATTTATAAAAATATAATTGAATAGTTAGTTTTTCACGTTGATGAGCGGAGTCATGTATCAACATCTGCCGAGGTAATACTGTGCCAGTTCAATCCGCTTTTCTAAACTTTCATGTTATTCATAGGTATAAGTACTTGTAAAAACATTGGGCGGTTATTATACTGTTCAAATAATCACTTTGTATTACTTTCTCTCGACATAATATATTTTAAGGTTTATACTGATCGATACTACATATTATCATAGTAATGTAAGAATATACGCGGTTTTCTCAATTTTTTAACACAGCTTTAGTGTTATTATTATTGTTGTTGTTGTTGTGTTGTTGTTATTTCCCATTCCGTATTCTACCAGCCAACCGACGTGGATTGGCAATAATTCGTTTATTTTTAATGCGAAAACGTCTTTAGCCGGCCCCGTAATTGGACGTTTGGATAACGTACGATCGTTTTCACGGCACGTACTCGGCGCGAACTGCACGACATAAAGCTCGGCGAGAGCGACACCCTCGAACGCCCGACGACGACACGACGGGTCACGGTCGTCCGCACATTACGACAGCCATGGGACCACTATTATAGGTATATGTACACAGGAGAGGAGTTAGTAACATTGTATGTGTGTGTGTGTTGTGCAATGTGTAGGTATATGGGGAAACGAGTAAAGAACGCAGATTTGGCGGTAAAGTCTCATTGAAGAGTGTTATGCGACAAGAACGTTTTTGATAAAAATAAATCCAGCATCCGGTGATATTTTATACTGTATATTATATAATGTTTGTTTGTTTGTGTGTGTGTGAGTGTTTAGTAAACAGCAGGGTGATTTGAATATTTCATTAATTATAATTAGTATAATACTAATCCACCAATATTTATAATTTGTAAAAGTTGTCCGAGTACCTATAATAAATATTCAATGTACTAGATCCTATATTACATCTATTTTATATATTTTTGTAAAATCGTGTTTAAATACTATTTTATCGTTAGTATAAACATTTTAATAAGTGAGAAATTATGAAACCACTTTTTTGCATTCTGAATTAGGTGCATCGATATTTTCAACAAAAAATATCTGCTAATTTACGGTAAGAAAATTGATTCTCATTTGAAAAACAGAACTTTGTACAACCTCAAGACATTCCTTAAGTAGTATAAGAAATATTAATAACTTAACACTTTGGTCTTTATTAGTATCCACATTTAAAAATTCCAGATATTGAATAAATAGATTTTTGTATGGAAATTATTGGGGGTGTATTTACTCTATAAAGTAATTGTACTATGAATTGTAAACACCGGAATAGGTTTACTTTTATCCCGACATCTATGGGCAAATCGTCTTTATTTTGATTGACAAGTACAAATGTAAAGTCCAATATTATCTGACGTATCTAGGTATTTATTTTAAAAACTGTTGCAAAAGTGCCTCAAATTCGTTATCAGGTGACAATAACGTTCGCATATACTATTACTTATCGAACGTCCAGTAATAACAGAGAATATATATTGCTTGCGTCCTAGACAGTTTTGTAAAACTTCCCTTGTCCATTATTCCTCGTTCATCGTGGTGGTCTTGTCACATCCACCAGTGTTTACTGAGTGATTCACCGAGCATGGTAATCAATACATTTTTGAACGACGCAGTCATTTAAAGTCGGACAATTTAAAATGCACAAAAATACTATAAATTTTAATATTCTAGAATCTAAAGTCTAGACTCTAGAGTCGATATATTTCATATCACTGAATAAGTGTCCTGAGACGATATCAATTTCTGTTTTTCAAACGATGACCATTATTTTCACTTTATGAATTAGTTTCAGACTTATTAAACATTATTATCTACTAAGCATAACATATATTATTATGCGTTTACATTATGCAAGGTACGCATGTTGTTTAATATTTATTTGCTTATATTTACGAAAAAAGATTAGATAATAGATTTAATAAATCAGGAAGGGTAGGCATTGTTTGCTTTTTAAATTGATTTAAAAATTGTAGTAGGTAAGCTATTTTAATTTTTTAGTGGTTTACAATTTTTAATAGTAGTCAGGAAAATAGCTAATATATGTATAAGAAGATGATCAAACAAAATATTAAATCTGCTTATTATAATATTATAATGATTTTATGTATAACCATAGCCAGGTGCTCGAGCTAATATCGTGGACTACTATCCTTTGTATATAAAGTTTATTGAATCGGAACACTTAACTCATTCGAATTTTCATTCACATACATCAAGATGTTTAAAAAAATATTATCTGCTAAATAATTTAAAATTAGGAAAAGGTTGCTTCTCATTAACTAGTCGACAAAAATGTGTATCCACTGAACACCTAAAAGAATTCTCATTATATATTAAAAATATACATTTTAAAATTTCAAAAATAAGATTTTGAGCAATCTCATTATAAATGTGAAAAAGGACGAGCATGGTCGTTATCCACTCTGTATAACTCGATGATATAGTTTTATTATTTACCGAACGGATGGAAACAAAAATATTTATGTGTTTTAACCTTTTAGTTTACTGCTGCTTTGGAAGTCTCAATGTCACAATAGGATTGGTGATTCGTCCGTGTACGTTTTAAAGTGGTCGCACGATGCACCGAGACCTATACAATTAGTTTCAAAGGAATAAATACACCTAAAATGCAACATTATGGAATTATTATGTGCCATGTAAGACGTGTATAGCCGGAAATATTTTACGTGATGCAAGTGCAGTGTGTAGGTCGGTCGAACTACGATCTCGGTGAAAAAATTTCGGTACCTAAAATCGTGATAGCCCTTATCGCATCGGATGCCGAAGTCTCGTCGGCGGCCCGATACGCGTATTTAGAATTCTGACGGTATTATATATATTATATTTGAATGTACACACACACACACGCGCACGTGTATATATATATATATTCAAGCTAAGAACTGTTGGGGCTCAGAAGTTTATACGTGATTTATGCGTGTTGCCCGTGGCCCGGGCTTTGTTGACCTATTGTCTATTCGCCTGGACTAGTGCCATTTATCAAAAGCTCCTTATTGTGTCCGCCGCTGTCGCCTCCGTTGCGCCGTCGAACTTTATACCCGAAAACCGTCATCCGAAAACCACCGCCGCGCGCGCAACCCTCACTTTCCATATTATTATATAGCGTCCGCTCTCAAGACCATAATATAATATATATATATATATATGTATTTATGTAAGCACGAGGCTGCAGTTCGATAATATACGAAATAACCCTTCCGCGAAGACGTCAACCCCGCGGCGCCCGTCACGACGTCGACGAACGCGCGGCGAGAGTGTTTAACGCTCGCGCCCGCCTACACATGTTACCCTGTTATGTACTATTATTTATGTATCGTTAATAAATGGACATAACGCTCAATAGTATACAATAAATGGAGTACAAAATACACTTTAGGTTACAGAAAAATTAAACGTAATAGACTAAACAAATGTGTAAAATAATAATATAAGGTATATATATACCTCTAATCAAGAGTTACAAACGTGTTGTGTGTTAGATACATTTCTTAATAGTTATTTTTCATAGACTTAAAAGATTAATAGGGCTGATATTTGGTCAAATACATCGTCCGATCATTGCATTACTCTTACCATATGATCAGGGTTATGAGCAGGAACTCATTTGAGTTAGGTGAGATCAGAGATGAAGCATCGATATAATGTTATGTCCATCTATCGGCTTTCACAAGATTACCGAATAGCCGCCTTTCGTCTTTCTGCTAAGGAGATAAGTCGAAACCGATCGTTGGAACGAGTACGTTATATGATTAAAATAAAAGCGACAGAGGAAAAAAAAACGCCGCTAAGCTAGGTCCAAATGCGAGGAGTCGGAAGTTGCCGTAAACGGATCCAAAAGAACAGACGCAGAATGATGACATCATGTTAAAAACATGATTGCGTGTGCCTGATGGCGTAGTGCGTACGTACCTTTCGACATTTTAATAACCACCTAGACCACTGTCGAATCGTATATTATTATTGATATTTTTATGTAATATAGACGAGTCTAGGACAGTTGGTCACTAAAATTTTATCATTTGACAGTTCGTTAAAAACATTTAAAAAATATTGTATTTACATGATTTAGAATACAATTTTTATTTGTTGCACTAAAATTCAGTCATCAAAAATATAATATATTTGTAATTCAAATTGTTGTTGTAAATGTAGATGTCAATAATTTCCATGTACCTATAAGTATTTCGTATATTTTAAATTGATATAGTTCAATCATAGAAAAAATGAGTAGAAAAGTGTAATAGTTTAAAATAGTAGAATAATTATTTTTTGTGATCATATATAATTGCAAGTCAATCCCTTAAAAACTATAAATGTTTTTCTATTTTTCATCATTATAATACTTTATAAAATTTGAGTTAGGTCAAATTAATATAATATATCTACAGTATAAAATAATACGACCGTGACAAAGTGCGTATACTATACAAGTGGTCCTACATTGTAATATTGAAAGATAAGGTAATATTACGAAACATAAATAAGTGGTATTTTACCAACTAATGAATTTTTAATAAATAATTATGGATTCGATCAAAAAAATTGTTTACGAATAGTTGCTTTTGACGAACTGTCCGGATACCGATCGATGCGAAAACGTCTTATTAACTGAGTTAATAGGATAATAATTATTGATATGGATTTTAGGTTTGAAGAGTGAATCCGTATCGTCTATCGTTTCCCTGCAATCGTTTCATTACATAAAACACGTCCGTTTTAAAGTTAATAATAATCTTCGTTCGTTAAAAGTTTTGCTTGTACAACGATTTTAATTAAGTTAAGTCACCTTATCAAAAATCACTTTTACTTTAATACAAGCTGAAGTGAAATTTTCGAAATCGAACCGAATGCTTTGAAGTATAACAAAATATATATGACCGCGCCATGTCAAGCGTCAAAATAATAATGCATCCAATCTATAAAATCAATCAAATTGGGTTTAGTTCAAAATTAAATAATACAATTTGTATATTTCAATATTTTAAGATGATATAATTGTTATGGACTTTTATTCTTCAGTTTCTTAATAGATACGTAACGCCGGGTAGACTTGCATATAAATATCTAATTGATTATACCTCGAAGATTATACTGATGATTCACCAGATATCTAGTACCCTCGCCTTATATTTCAATAATGCAGTTATCCAAGTTTTGGAATTTTTAAATGTACTTAATACTTATAAAACATATTTTTAAATATTTAAAATTTTTCGTGCTAATTAAGGAGTACCCCATTAAGATACAAACTTCTATTTTTTTAAATGTAAATCCTTCTTTGCAACTGTAAATCATTTAGAGCATAATATTTCAGAAAATATTTATGTATCATAATTAAAATTCGAACTAGTAGTTTTTGAGTAATTTATAACTTTGATTGCGAAGGATTATAATTAATATGTTCATGTTAATGGGCTTGGAAGATAGAACTTTGAATTGAAAAAATTAGTTATTAATGTAATTCAATCATCGTGAATCTTAATAAATACAAGATTCATTTATATTTTTGTAAAATCACTATGGATTTCTGTAGAGTACAAAAATAATTTACCTATATAAACTGAATTTTATCTAGTTTCAAGTTTTTATTTTAAGAAATATTTATATCTAATGGTTCAACATTTGATTATTGTATAACCTTCAACCATTACATTTTTCAATCACTATAATAATATGTAATAGACCCGTATTTTTGAAAAATGAAAATTAATTATTCAAATCAGTGTGATCATTTTATTTACAATATTTAATATTTTAATACGCTTTAAATAATAATTAACTTACTGATTATAAAATAATATGTAAGTCCATAGCCCAATACTCGCGCAGTGTAAATATTATTTCCCAAATGTTTCATAATGAGCTTTGAAATTATAATTAAAATAATAATTAATGTTAAAGTACATGACGCAGTAGACCATAATATTAAAATTTGAGATTAATTTATTGATGCCACACTCAAAATAAACACAACATTATTATAAAGATACTTGACATTCAATGAGATTACATCAAAGACCTAGACAAGTATTATCTAAAATAAAAGACATTTAACTATTGACGTCAAGTCAAAATATATTAATATAATAATATTATGAGTGTCAACTATAAAAGTGGTGTTAAATTTAATCACCAGATAGTGCCACTTAAACTCGCTGTGTTTAAATCCTCAAGGAAATTTTCACTTACTACAACTTAGACAACTTTTTAAATAAATTTAATATTGCCGTGCTTATAAAGATTCGGAAGATTTCTTAAACTTAAACCACGGCCTTCTGATGTTATCAAACTTTCGCGGCCGTCTGGTAAGTTAAGAGTTATTAACTCCAACTTTGGTCGTAAAAAAGGGGAAAAGAATAATGTGACGAAGGGGAAAACTAAAAGTTGTTCAAAATCAACTTTGCCCGAAAACTATATGGTCAGGGTCAATGTCACTAGGTCAAACATTCAATTCGAGTTCGAAATTTTAGCACAACCCGGTTACTTCCTAACAACTATATACTTACGAAATAGTAGGAAAGTTCTTGTGACCTGATTTTCTAAATAGTAGAAATCTTAATTTCTTCAGGTAGAAATATTCAACTTAACATTTCTCCATTTATTTATTCTTACTGAAAGTATTAAGTTAAATAGTCAGATAAATATAGTTACAATATTGTCACATGAATAGGTACTCAAATAATAACTCGATTATTGAGTGAACTACTTCTTTAGTATAAACTCAGTTTTTTTTTTTTTATTGATGCAATTCCCTAGGTGACATTCGCATTGGGCTTACAAATAATTAAACTTGGTATTGTATAACAATTATTGTTTGCTAAAATAAAGTACTTAAAATAATATTTTTGCTGTTACCAATTTCGTGTACAAACTAAAAAGTCACAATTGTTTAAGGTACCAATCGTACAATTATTATGTGACTTGTATAGGTATTTAATTAATATTTTAATTAGATAATTTCCTAGATTATATTTATAGTACCAAAATACTTTACAAATGTTAATATGTATAAAATTAACCTACTGCATATTACATAAATGTAATTTTTTTACCAAACAAAATATACGGTCATATTTCAGCTTTATTACATTTCATTCTGTTTGTATAGTTAAAGGATTATATATGATAGAAATGTAATATTTCATTAAAAGAGAAACTTACGATTATAGTAAGAATTTAATTAATTTAAATGAAACTAAATGAATAACAACTGTATATACCTAATATAAAAGGAAAAAGTTTATGTTGGTAGGTATTCGTATATGGCATTAATAAAGTAGATACTTTATTTTATTTTTTTATTTTTTTACTTTATTCTTCTGAGGAATATGAAAATGTACCTACAAAATATATTTATATTACAAGCTATGTGTAAGTTTTTATGAATATCATAGTTATTATTATTCATAAAAAGTTATATATTTTTTTTTGTTGCATACATTTATTTTCAATTTTCAAAAAACATATGAAAAAAATTTACCACATTTGATCCGTTACAAGTTAAATATATTGTTAATATAAAATAAAAAAGTATAACACTTTTAGGTGTTTCAGTATTCTTTAGCCGGTCGGCTAACATGATACATGTACATCATATTATATTTTTAAAATTGCTACTTTGATGTTGAGTTATAGCAGTTGCAAGTAGTAACTTTTTTATTTACGATTTTGCATCCGCATCGAATGTTACACATTACGATGGTCTTAAATATAATCAACTGCTTCTGAATGGCATAGGTGTATCGATTGGGTTTGGAAGAGTGGTGCTGTATAAGAAAAAAATTGCTCAGAAATTGTACGCTCAGCTATATCCGATATCTCGTCATGTATTTTGAAAGAGTAGACATATAATTATTTATTTATAAAATAACAGAAAAAAATCTATGTATACATCAGCTATATTATTTAGATTTATATTATACATATATATATACTCACGTATAGGGGTTAATTTTTGATAAAGTTTCGACTTAATTAAAAACATATATCCGGGCGTTGGCTTGACGGTGTAGGGGGGTAGTAGAAAAAGATGGTGTGGTTGAATAGAAGTAGTGGTGGTGAAAGGGGGATCGAGGGGACGGAGGACAAGGATGAACAGTGGTGTGGGAAAGGGGTTAAAACCACCCTACACGTCCCTCGCGACACCCATGATCAAGAGAGTGGTAGAGGGGTTAGAG
The DNA here is from genome assembly GCF_001856785.1 of Myzus persicae. Lineage (NCBI taxonomy): Eukaryota > Metazoa > Arthropoda > Insecta > Hemiptera > Aphididae > Myzus > Myzus persicae. The sequence continues at coordinate 190,516 of NW_019102171.1, read as the reverse complement.
GGGGGAGTCGGTGGACCGACAGGGGTACCAGCGGGGAAAAGAATCTAATGGAGAAACGGTAACGAGCTTCGCAAAAGTTTTGGAAAAGTTTTCGTGCCAAGGGTGTGTGGGAGGCGAGTAGGGGGGCGTGTGGCAACGCACTGGCCCGGGGGGCCGACCTAGTGGGACCGGGCTGGCAAGGCGGAGCCAACGGCAGAACGCGACCGGCGCGCACTTTTATGGGTGTGGACTTTGCACGCAGCTTTTTGAGCTTTTGTTCTCTCTCTCGCTACTACGCGCGCGCCTTGTTTCTCCCGCTCCCTCTCTTTCTTTCTCTTTCTGCGACTCTCTCCACCCCTCTGTCTTTGTCTTTTTTCTACCTCCCCTTCGCCACCGCCGAGGTCCCCCCCGTGAGTACTTTGGATAAAGTTTGACCTGGTTTCTGGGCGCGGCGGCCACCCATCGGTCGATCCGTTTTTACCACCCGCCCACACAGCGTATTTCTGTGTAGTATATGTATTGCTATGAAATATCGAGGAGCAGAATATAAAAACCGTATTGGCTATTGTTTCGGAGAGCTCCAATGGGGGACAGTGGAGGTTCAATCAAAAGGGAGGTGTATCCGGTAATGGCTGGGTTTGAGACAAAAATTGAGCGCAAATCACCAGTAACGAGAACGACTGAAAATTATATAAGCAAGCGGTAATAAATGAAAATATTCCTGAATTCTTTTTAATACATAAAAAAAAATAGTTCTCAATATATTGCATATTCTGGCGGAGAGAACATTTTTGTTTTTTAGTGAAAGCTCAATAATGCTATAAAAGTATTTTTCTATTTATATACTTTAATCTGAATTGAGTCTGTTATATAAGGTGTACATATTAAAAATAATATATTAGTGGTTTTCAATTATGGGTTTTTTTTGTTGTTGTAATTCTTTTAATAATAATACATGTTATAATGATCAACTGCAATGCACTTGACACTTTTATAGTAGTTAATTAAAAAAACAATTTTTAACATCGGGAAGTTGTTTCTGTTACCGATGGATTATTAAAAATACTAAAAACATACAGTAATGTTATAAAATATCATTAAAAAAACACTTCTAAACATTGTTTAAGACAAAGAATCAAATATCGTCATAATTCATAAAAAATGTTTATGTATATTAGACGGCGTCTTATGTAGGCAATTTAGGTACAACTATATTATTTTGGATTAAGGATTAATGATTTATTAAATTCAACTAAAATATTATTTAATTTTGAATGTGAAATTTTAGTTTGTAGATACTACACTACTCGAAAATGAGCAGACAATAAGAAAAAACGAAATATTAAACAGTTAATTAGATATTTTATAAAAAAAAAGGTAGTAAATACCTATAAATTAAGAATAATTAAATACGTTTTTAATTTGTGAAGTTTTTTGCCATCTAAATAATATTATAAATTAATACATATCACGCATTCATCGATTGAAGATCACAATATTTCTCAAATTGCGTATAATAACGCATTATCATGTCTAATGCAATTGCATCTTGTATAAAAGTATGTTTATTAATTATTGCATTTCAATGACCGTGAACTTGAAGGTGAATGATGTAAAAAAAATCTATACACTCAAAGTTTTATTTGTCTGTTAGTCGAAAATCACTAAAAACTTGGTGACCCAACTTACTTTTCATTTGTCCCAAGATAGCAACTCTTTCAGTTTTTATCGGCAAACTTTAATTATGGATTTTTTTTGTCTCCTCTTCCCCACTCTTTGGACAACTTTTTCTCGGCCAACTTTTAACGTATCACGGACCGTCCAAAATGCAAGTTCCGTATCAAATTTATTAAACAAAATTATAAACACTTCTCAAGGTCAACGACTTTTGTTGTTAGTTTGTCTTGAGGTTTATTACTAAAACTTTCACATTGCACTAGTTCCAAAACTGGGCCAGACTGGCGGCTAAGACTTGAACAGTAACTATAAAAAAAAACATATGGTTCAATCAAACATTCAACAGTATCATAGACACAACAGTGTCCTGGAATAATTACCCCTCCCCCTAGATATTCCACGAACTTGTAAAATTATCTGTAAGAGTAAATATTCGGCTCATAAATTCATTCCAAGTGATTTTAATGCCAAACAAATTTATATTCATATGAACCCGTTAGACATAATTGTACAACATATCAAAAAAACTGTAATATAACTTTTAAGTTTTAATTCATTGCATCAATAATTCATTCAAGTACAGATAAACCGTTATTTTTTCAAGGTATAACTCTCAATTCGTGTAGTAGGTATTTGCATAAGATTACATACACATGTGAATACAATAATGCATACACTTCCACATATTCTTCCAGCATTGTTTCAACTTGTAAGCATTGTGGTAATAAAAATAATATATTGAATATCGTCATTTTACATATAATATAAGATGAATTTATATTTTATTCTGACTCCAACATCGTTTATGACATAATCAATACCAAACACTACACAATTTGAATTTAAAATATAAAGTTTATTCACTGTTTCTAGCAAGAGTGTGTACCCATAATATTGTGCATAAGTTCTATACATTATTATCAGTCAGAATTAATAGTAATCTTGTTACTGTTACAACAATTGTATCTGAGTTTCCAACAAATCTATATTTTCTTTTGTTGAAAATAATATTGAGTCTAGATGTGAATAAATAAAAAACATTTTATTTTTGTGATGATGAAAAATGAGTAAAACGTCAACATCTCAATCTCAATAATTTATTATTATTTACTAGTATTATATCACTGATATCCAGAAACTCCCGAAAATATAATGGCATAAATTGCCAATTAGTTTGGATTCGCCTAACCTAAGAAAACAACTTTCTGATAAATTTTTAGTTTTATAATCTACTAAATGGTCACACATTGATCGTCCATATTTGTTATGGCTTTAAAATGAATCAGGATTCCCTCATATTTTTCTAGAACCAATGAACCATTGGTTTGTTGTTTCCCGCCATCGTAAAAGTTATGGTGAATATTTTTATGGGCTAGGTAATAAAATAGCCACCTCAATGGAATTTCTCAATTCTTAACGTGATAAATTTGAATTTGATGTTATAATATCGTTGATGGGAAATAAAAATGTGATTCTATTTTATGTTTCAATTCATTATTCGTAGGTACTTTTAAAATATTCTAAATTTAAGTTTATACTTATAGTAATTTATAAATAACAAAGTTACAATATTTTTTCGATCAATAGTGTTATGTCTTGTCTGGCTCGTTATTGTAGTCATTACATTTTGTTCTTGATCAGTAAAAAACGAACATCTGCAACACAGACCATTAGTAATATTTTACTTTTTAAATTACTTTTAAGTACACAATTAGATCACAACAGTTTTTTTAAATTTAATAAATAGTGTTATACAATTAAGTTTTTTTGAGAAAACTGATTAAGTCTAGGTTTTGTTCGTGATTAGTTTAATGTAACATATTATTGTCAATGTATTTAAACCCCAATTATAATATATTCAATGTACTTCGGCCTGTAAAATTGAATAATCGAACCTTAGTAATAATATGTCGTGTTTGAAATTTTAAAATGTAATTCTAAACAATTACATTTCCAATCATTGATTATATATTTATATTAAATGCATAATAATATAGCAACCCATACTTATTATAATTATCATATTTCTAGAGACATAAAGTAATACTCATACATATTTTTTAACAATTTAATACCTTAATGTGCATTTAAACTGTCAAAAATATCCAGTGATTAACAAAATTAATATTATTTTATATTAATGACTCTAATATTATTAATTTTAGTAGAGTACCTACGATTTATTTGTACACATACGACAATAACTTTTGATATACACTCCATAGATGTAGGGGTTAAAGTGGGGGGGGGAGGGCGCAGGATCAATCCTACCTCAGATGGCAGTTAAAAAGTGTCCCCTTTAACAAATTAGGATTTTATACATTAGACATTATATATAAAATTATATATGGAACGCTTAAAACTATATGGAGATATTAGTTCCTTCTGGAATTTTTTTCCCCCTTTAACTTTTTCCCACTAACCCTGCATATATGGAATTTAATTCACTAAGTCGATTTTAATAATGTACACACAAATACATAAGATACATAATTTTACCTTGGAATTTTTTATTTTAACTGAATTTTAGACTTTAAGCTATTGAGATATTGAGAAGTTAATTTATAGTATGTATAACAATTGCATGAGACGCACTTCCATATTACAACAAGATTTTTAATCAGACTTTATTCTAGACCGTTTGAATAGCGTATATAATTAATATTAATGAGGTATGCTCTGTGTCATTTTATAATATTATTATTATCTACGGTAATAATGATAATATTTTGTACAATAATTTATAAATCATACTTAAAAATCCGTTTTTACTATTATAATATATTGTATTAGATTTTTTTGATTCGAACGGCACTCTGTAGGTGAAATACGAGGGCATTGTCAGTTTAATAATAATAACAGCACTTCGGTTCAAATGTCTGGGAAACTTCTTAAATATCACCAACAGAACTTTAAAAACTTTATGGTCGCGGAAGAAAGCATAACCAACTTTTTTCACTGGTCGAAGAAGAAGGAAAAAAATATAGCTTCCTTTGCCATACGTTTTTCATGCCGAAATAATGCTCTGTGCTAAAGGGCAGAAATCTCTACCGCTTTTATTCCGAATGCCACCTCACCGCTCTCCAACCTCCGATCCTCGGAGAAGTTTTTCAAATAGTAGCACAGGCTTCGGAGTCCGGATCTTTGCTAAAAGTTTTCAACGCAAATATTTTTGTATTAAATAATTTCCTCAACAGAAGATGTCAAAACATGGCTTTCTGTCATTTTCATTAAAAAAAAAAAATTGTTAATTGGAATACGCTAATAATCTTAAATAAATTTAAAGGCTTAAAAAAAAACGAACATAACAATCATATTTTTATTTCGTATACATTTTAAATTTAAAACATATTTATTCATTTGTGATACTACAGCTACTGTTCAATATCTTTTATTATTATAATATATAGTTTGATTTTTAAATCATTTATATTAACCACCATTACTTTACTCAAAAAATTAATTTTGAAAAAAAAAAATTAAATTGTGTTTCCACTTGACAAAAAACCACTATAATTCTGTGAATTGTATATTATACTATCAGTTGATGGTCAATTAAATCATATAGTGTTAACGTTTGAAAGTTTTATTAGATATTCTTTAAAGTTTATTATTTTTACATTGTGCACAATGTATATTCTTCGTCTTAACATGGTGTATAAGTTTCCATATTTAATATTTTAAAGCATCTCTCAATAACCGCGTGGCTGGGTATAATTTTAATTTATATAATAATTTATTGTTTTTTATATGTGCATTGATTATTCTGCTCTATTTATTTTTAGACGTGTAATACAGTGTTGTTGTTTACGAGATAAATTACTTACAACTGCAATAGAAATATTTGTTTTTCCTAGTCAAGCCTAGTCTTCGCGATACCGTCTGTACATTACGTCCGCAAACGACAAATCCATCACATTCGCTACCGACGCCTGTACCACCACCTCCACAGCCACGACCAAAACCACCGCCACCTCCACCGCCTCCATCGCCACCACGAACCCCGGCGGTGTCGCGTGTCTTTTGTAAAATTGCATAAAATATATGACTTAATTAAAACGTAATACGCATATAATAGCGGGCCTCGGGATTGCACCGTGCGCGTGTGTATCTCCGTCTTTCCGTTTCACTCGGAATACCTACCTACAGCAGCAGGACGAACCGCGGAGAGCTTTTGTATATTTTGTGACGGCCGGGAGAGGGAGGGGGGGAGGGGCGGTTGGAGGCTGCGGTGGCAAACGCTTAAAAGAACCGTAGTCGGTGCAGGCGGCGGCGGCGGTGGAGGTGGATAATCTCTCTGGCAAAACGTTTCGCACGGGGTTTCCTTAAAAGCACAAAGCGCGCACCGTTTTCTACGATTTAATTACCTGCCCACAGACCGGGCGGCGTCGCGAGCGACATAATCCACGTTATATCCTACCGGTAAGCTCTCTGCGAGAACCACCGCCGACACTCTTCACCGCTGCCTCCACCTGTTTCGCGTATGACTATATGTATACACGTCCCGCCGCCGACACCCGTTTACCTCTTCCCCCGCGTCTTTGTTGCAAACTTTTCGAGGATATACGGAGGCGGCGGCGGAGCTTTCAATTTTGTTCGTCACCGGCAAATGAAAAATTAATTAACCCGCTCGGACGGCCGGCTAATATACGCGCGTTATATCACCGCAGAGACATAATTATAATAATATATTACGAAGCGTACATATTGCATGGGTTCGCCCCGCGAGCTGGCTGCCACTGTTGTTCTACGCATGCTGTAGGGAAAATCTGAAGTAAAAAACGACACGGTAATGTATATTTCAATATCAGACGAGCACGACGTGTACAAAAATCGATCATTACTATCATAATTTCACGTACGAAATCGTGGAAATCAATATTACCTAACGTAAAAGCAAATTTCGTTTAAAGCATCTCGAATAATCCTAATTAGCGCGATTATATTATAAGAGAATGAAATTCGTAAAGTTAGTTCAAGTTACCCGCTCATCAAAATTCTGTAAATGTTTTATAATCGAGTTTGGCGTGAAAGCTGTTCAAAGTGACTGATATTCGAACGCCGCTAACTTGTGCATTTTCATCTCTAAAATCAGCGCATTGTTATAACGATAATTTCTCAAGGACATACCTATTCGGGTGTTGAGTATACATTATTATTACAGAGATATATGAGTTCTGCGAGCACTGTTATAACTTATTGAAGAGCCGTAACGTTATTAATCTATAAATTCGTATATGAGACTATACAGTATACGTGCCTTGCAAAATATAATATCATAATAGTCCACATAAATGTGTTTCCCGCCAGTTGGCATTGTACTTTAAAATGTTAATAAGCCTTCGAAATCCAAACAAAGTCAGTATAGTTATGCACGAGTTGCAGGTATCGGCGTATCATTATTATTATTATTATAATTTTGTATGCAAAAAAAAAGTTGTGGAGAACATTTTTTTATTACTAAAACATTAATACTATGTATACCGTACAGTATACCGATAATGAAAAGCAATATAATTTCAAGAAATAATAAAGAATCGAAATCCCTTTCAGTAATATTATATAGGTACCTAACCGGTCAACAGTCATCTAACAGTAATATACCACCCCAGCTCTACAGGTTTTTTTTTTAATATAAAATAATACAAGTGCCGTTGAAAGTCTTTCTTGGGGGAAAAAAAGTTTTTAATATATTTCTGAGTTATTGTTTATACAGAAATCAATATTTCTCGGGTTTTTCGAAACATGACGGTCCCCCAACACTTATTAGAATAGCGGGTAAGAACTAAGAAACTGTGTGGTCCAAATAATAAATCTTTACGAATTCAATCTTTATCATTTTTTCTTCTTATTAATTATTCAAAAATACAAAAACATCTAATACACCGATAACAATATTCTTAGTAAAATCAATCGAAATGTTATCTTATTCATTTTTATAAAAAAAATTATTGCTGGCAATAAAAACTAAAATAAAATAATATCTTTATAGTGTAATGTGCATATTACTATAATAGTGTTACAACATAAAAAGTTCTCATTCAATTTATTTAAGTTGTTCACACGAGTCACGAGAACAGTTTTTAATTTAAATTATTCATACTAATTTTACTATGTTTTTCGTTAATTTAAAACTCATGCTTCTATATTAACCCAGTTATAAACACCGGAAATGTGAAACTACGCGATTCATGGCAAGTACCTATATAAATAGCTTAAAAAATATATTTACTTCAAACTGTTCCGAATTTGTGTAAACATTATAATTTGAAAAAAAAATTTAAAAAAATTGTTGTGTGTTCTATAACAATGAGAAGTGTATATAAATAAGGTTGACACATTGAATTAAAAACATTTCGAGATCAAGATCATGTCATGACAATTTAAATATAACTTTCATTTTATACTCCAAATTACAAGAATATTGACAATAATATCACAGATTATTTAATGTTAAAATGATTATTATATTTTATATAATTCGTGATAATAAGTTTCTTACTTAGTGGCGATAAAAGCCTACCATAATAATAATATCTTGACCACTCCAAGCACACCGATATGCGCATTGACCATAAACAGTTACAAATTTACTATAATAACTACATGAACGAACGATAATTCTCACGAGTTTTTTTTTATATAATTGATGTCTATAATATATAATATAGATATCAATTTATTTCTTACAAGATGTTAAATGACATTAACCACTTATTAAATGTCTAAAAAATAAATAACTTTCTATATTATAATTTTCTGTTTGGATATAATTTAAGATGCACGCAATAATTATTGTTGTATCGTCCTTTTTTCTCATTTTATGTTTGTCTTATATAACATACTTATATCGCTAGATGATGAGTTTTCCGTTAAAATAATCGCTTTATATAGACGACAAGATGATTAAAGTATTAAAAATATATATTATAGCATTAAAAAGTTATAGGAACAACTAATTTATTATTATTCACGACAGAATTTCATTTTTATACATTTTACGTAACTGCGTGATGTTTGGTAACAATTCAAACTCAAAAATTATTTCACAGAATTATAAATTACAACTTTACAACTCCGTGTGACACAATAATAAAAATGATGAGTATGTGTAGTATGACGTATAGGTATATGACACATTTCTAGGAAAATAGAATTACCTTAGCCATAAGCACAATAACCACAAGACAGTTATTATTATTATTTGCGCATGAGATTGTCTGAGCCCTATTTGTTTCTTAACTTTAGGATGAATTTAATAGGAACTCTGCAATTTCTTAATTTCTTTATAAGAACCCGCAATGTGGCGTATCGTTTTATAACGTTATTGGATCCGATCGATATCGCATAGTGTTTTGAAGCGAGCGTGGACGAATGCTGTCGTATTATTGTTTTTCCACGGCAGAACACCGTATGATGAAAAATAATTAACTTTAAAATTATTATCGCATACAACGTCGACCGGTATAGGCATCACACGAACTCGGCTCATCCGACGAGATCGTTTATCCGTGGAGGCTTCGAATTACTTATGCAACGCGGGTTTTTAATAAGCCTAAGACCCCGCGGGGTGGTCGCTTGGGGATACGCGGTGGCTTCGGCGACCAGAACCGGTGAGGTTTTAAATTTTAAACGCGCCCCGCCGAACAGATTTTCTTCTTTATATTATACGCGCGCACACCGCGAACGAGCGTAACTTAATTTTCACCCCCTTCGCCTTCCCCGCCGCCCACATGTGTGTGTGTGTGTGTGTGTGTGTATTATAAATCACAAGAACGCCGCGTTTCTCAAGACCACTCTAACCACCCACCCCTCCACGGAGCGCCAAAAAACAACCCCGTGACCAAAGGGATTAAAAGGCACTCTCACTCGCTATCTTTAACCCTTTTTACTCCGACGCACACGTTAATGCATATTTAATATTATATTTATACACACATATATACAAACACACAGCGTATATATATATATATAAGTTATACGGTGCATGTATGATGTGTATATTTATATACATACAAAATATATCCACGCCGGGGACTTAAAAAGTTGTCATCAACTTTGGTTTTGTAAACAAAAGGATATATGGGTGTTATCATCATTGTTATCAAATTCCACTCTGGTTGGGATTATTATTTTGTGATCACGCAGGCGCCAACGGTGTATTTTTTAAAGCCGGATTTCTGGTTTTCCCCGACGATTCGAGTTTAACGAGTGGTTTGGAATTAAATTCGTTGTCTCCATATATAGCCGTTACTTAACGTGGCGGCCACTACGTTTATAAGTTATTTGCAGACCGCGATTCTTGGAACACAGCGTAGGAACGAACTCAACACTGTAATTTTAATCGACCTATTCAGTTCAATAATAATAAAGTCCCCGATCAGATTTTGAATTTTTTATCGTTAAGATTTTTAGTTTACAACAATTTTTAATTTATTACTCTTATTATTAAATTAAATATAACTAACAATAATTATTAACTGTTTTTATTTTTTTCAAACTTTATAAACTCATCACGATTGTTTGTATGTTTATTCATTTATATAATTAACACGGTCACAAGGTCCAATTACAATTACGATATGTATACAGTATACATTATAATTCAATAATAATTACTAAGAAATGAATACACACCTCGTTGGAGTTATCAAAAACTGTATTCACTGCAATATAGAATTGATATTATACATATATTTTTTAATTTTTCTGTACCTAGTTATATAATATGAATAATCGGCGAATCCAGTATTTTTTTTTTTTTTTTTATTGATCTTAAGCTTCGGCAACTGAGGCCATTAGCTGTAGTAGGATTTGTATTGTAGGTTTGTATTGTGTATTTTGGGACGGTAGGGGGGAACACGTGTGTGTTTGTTTTTGGCAGAATTTCGAATGGGGCACCCGTAGGTTTCTGCCATGCCCCGGGGGTGGGGGATGGCAGCACTTGTTCTCCGGTCACCGCGACTTGTCCGGAGAAAAATGCCGCCCGGTAGCCGAGGATCGAACCGCGACCGGCTGCGTCGCAGCGGACGCGTCAGACCACTCGGTCACCTCATCCCCCAATCCAGTATTATTTAAGTACCTAATTGCTGAAAATGAATAAAACAGATCAACATTATTTAAACTTATTTTAGGTACCTACCTTAAAATTAATAATTGTATTAAATTTCTGTGTAACTTTTATCAGAAAAATAAATCTAATTTTTCTTCTTAATTTTTAAGTGGTTAAATTTAATACATTATAATTAATGGCTCATAGGATGAGTGTGATTGTATATAAAGTATATTTTTTATTTGTAGAATAAAACCTTAAAAACTGATGTTAAATAGTTCCTTGTTCAAACCTAATTGCAATGTGGACATGTGAACCAGACAGATGGAATCATATTCAAGACATAACCGGATTATAGTGCGCACGGCGCAGTTTACCTAATGCTTTTATTAATTATTTTACTCCAAGAACACACACATAATATTATTATTTTATACCATAGTTGAAAATGTGTAAGAAAAACGTGGAAAACAAAAAACACACTCATTAGTACAAAATGTAGGACTGTAATTTGGGGGGATTGTCAAGGTGTACTTTGGCACCCTTATTTTTTCTGAGTCTTATTTGGCCTACAGTAAGATTTATAGACGTGCCAATGGCCGATGCATATAGTAGCTAAAACTTGTTATGAAATCCACGATGCGTTTAATATATTGGAGGTACCTACCTAATGACGTATGCTTATTATATTATATATATTATCTAGGTATCATGGCCAAATTAGATAGGTAGCACTATGCAAGACAAAAACTATTTCCAACTTCAGACTTTCCAATTTTTTTAATACATTTAACTGTTGCGTATAATATTACATAACTTTTCGATCCCATACAATATATATTATAAGTCGACATCAAATATGTTACTTCAATGACGAATGAGTGGACTGACGATGAAGAAGAAATTGGGGCTCTAAAGTTTTGGTACTCCTATTAAAAAAAAGCACAACTGCCGCTGCTGATACAAAAATTATAATTAGAGCTAAGATTTTGGTGACTTTTGTATTTTTTTTTCTCTAAATGTTATACAATTCTAACCAAAAACTAAATTTGTTTCGTAATACATCAATTTAAAATATGTAATTTTTATTTTGCATTTTTTTTGCATTTTTTGTGTTAAATGCATTTTATTTCATTTTTAAGGTCATTTTTACGTAATATTACAAATATTACGTTCATTTTGTATATTTTAACTAATTTTTGTTTATTTTAAGCTTTTTTAGTATGTTTTGGAAAGGTAATCCCAATTAGTACCTATAGGCAATTACCTACTTCAGTCCATTGATATTGAAAAGTAATACAATTAATTGTTGATTTATCCGATAAGATTAAATATCGAACGAACCCATAACTATTTAGGTATACAATAGTAGCTTTAGTAGTGAATTCGACACGGACCTTTGTGGTTGTACTGATCTTGGAATAATATGTGTACAGGTGAAAAAAAAGTATGATATATTTTTCATTAAATTATTTTAATTTATGCTTTTATTGATTTTTCGGAACAATTATATATCAGGAAGCGGTTACATTCACAAGTCTATTATATTCATAATTAATAATTAGTAATAATATTTATTTTCAAAATACATTTTTTTCGCTCATCTATAAGTACATTTTTTTGGTCATTTTTTAGGTTCATTTTTTAGAAATTTTCGGTCATTTTCACATTTTTTTTAGTGCATTTTGTACATGTTTGGTCATTAAAATCCTAGCTCTAATTGTAATCATATTATTCATTTTAATATATATATATATATATAGAAACCAATGAGCTTACATTACATTATTATATTTGATATTACTCTGTATAATAATATTATTGTGAATTTGAATCACGAACCTGACACGTTCACGCAGGTACACGAGTTATACACGTCGTTTAGTTATTCTAAAAACGCGACGTGCTCAACAAAAAATGATGATATTCATGAGCAGACGTTTTAGTTGTGTTAAAGCCTGCTTTTGTCGCTCGTGTATTATTATATATAGTCCTGCAAAATATAATGATATGATATCGAAACGCTCGCAATAACGTTACATAAATTATAGGTAGGTAATAATATATTATAAAAGCTTAAACTGACATTTTGCATGTACGCTGTGGTGATTGATAGTTTAGTTTCGTCCGCGAAACGTTTTCCGGTCGTCCATCTCGAGTGGAGTCGTAGTCGAACAGGGATTTCCACCGCTGCCGTTCTTCGTGTCCGATCCGATGTAGGAATATACTATTATTATATATATATGTTTTTTGGGGAACGTGGGTTTTGGACGGCACACAAATCAAAACGTAATATCATAACATATTCCGAGGGCACGAGCATAAAGTCTTCAGAAGTTGTTGTTTTGATAAATTTATTTTCAAAAAATGTCCGATCTTCGTAGCGTTATAAATACTCAGTATTGTTACGATAAAACCAAAATGCGTTGTAGTTCTACACTGTATTTATCAAAGTGAACTAATAAAACGCAAACAACATATTAAGTATATTTTAAGATTGAAATTACTACATATTGTATTGAACATTATATTACGAAAATTATCATATATTTTAATTTCACATTTTTAAAATCCGCAGCAGAAAATTAATCGAGAAAAATTGAAATGTATTAAAACCGAATTTTGTAATTAATTAGTTGCTAAATGAAGTAGCTTATACATTTCGATGAGCGGAAAAGTGATCAGTATTTTGGGGGGGTACTCTTGCGTGCCACTTTTCTTGCTCATTACAATTAGTAACTCTATTTGTATGCAATTGTATACGATTTTCTTTATCGTATTTTTTTTTTAATTTTTGTCAGTAATCATTGCGAATTGTAATGCTCAACTGTAATATAACATTTTTTCAAAATAATTACGAGTCTACGTACCATTCATTTTTTGATGATCAAATATACATTCAATCGCTTTTATCAAGAAAAGAACTTCCTTGTTCATAATCTTGTCAGTCAGTTTCACTAAAAGAAATAATTGATTTGCACTAAATAAAAAATTATTGAGTTACATACGTCTATTTTAAATTACCAATTTCTATATCTAGGTGTCTACTTAATAAATCTATACTATAATTGTCAAATAAACGATTTAATTGTGTTCATTTATTTTTACTGTTCTTTTTAGTGATATCTATATAAAAAATGTTGGCTTACATGTTTTTCGCATATTTTCGCAATTGATACTGCATAATACATTATATGGCATAATACAATGATACTTTTTACTTTTTAGTGACTAAAAGTCCGTCCTCTACTGTCATATAACCCAACAACTATTAGTTTAAAAATCGATTATTATGAATCTGGAGTACTCCGAAAAATAATCTGCTTTCTAGTAAGAGAGACTTTTAAAGACTTTCTGTCTTAAAAAATTGTAAAAAAATTGTGAAAATTATATTTTCCAACCCGTTAATGGTTTTCGAAATAATGAGTGTTGTTCGATAAACGAATGTGCACCTGCAGGTATACATTTGTTTTCCCACCCCGTCCACGGCACCGGGGGTGTATAGTGCGTGCGAGTGCACATAGCGATGGAGTGCAGGACGTGCAGAAATCGTGGGAAGGGGGTTGTTTGGCGCACATAGCAGTAAAAACTCATCTGCCGTCGGTGAGGGGGGGGGTAGGCAGGTAGGTCGTCGTTATTATTATTATTGTAGTCGTATAGTCTGTCGGCGTGTGTCGCCGCGAAGGATTAATGCGGTCGGGCGTCTGTCAGCGGCGGTGCGCGCGCGATCCGAAAAGTAATGAAGAAGTTAGCCGACGTGTATAGCCGCCCCGGGGGCCACGGGCTGCGGCGGCGAGGGGGAGGTGCCGGCGCGCTCGTTGCAGGTTAATAACAAAATCCCATTACGTTTTGTGTCACATCCAAACACAATCGCACGCCGGCCGGACGGGAGACGTGCCGTGGGCGAGCGACGACGGTTACTATTACCGTGCCGCTACGTGTCGCACGCCAGCGCATATGTACCTACCTATATATAAATTATTATTGTACAGGGTGATTCGCCAAGCGTGTTCGTCCAAATTGTTTCCATTGACAGTGCATTTATTTAAATTCAGTATTTTTAGAATTTTTAACTAACTCCAAGAACATATTTTCGAATTGCGTGGATATTTTTCGTACCTACTTTTCAGTAGTGAACTGTGGCGTTACAAATTTCTCTTTTTCTGATGAGATCGTCTCTTTGCAACTGTAAATTTTTTAGGGTAGGATTTTTGGAAAATGCTGATGAAGCTGATTCAAAATCCGAACAAGTAGTTTCTCAGTTATCAATACGTTTATGCTAAGGATGACAGTCCATAAAAATATAAAGTATATATGTTATAATGGTTTTATTCTAGTATTCATCATAATGGGACCATTTTTACAAATTACGAGTATAAACATTCATAGATTGATATAAATAAGTAAAATATGCAAATAATTATAGCCCCCAAATCTTTCTATCCCGCGATCGCGGACCTCTATTGTCATGAATACACACAATTGAATAACTCAAAAACTATACTAGTTCAAATTTTGATTCTGATAAGTTAAGAAAATATGGGCCCAAAATAATTTACAGTTCCAAAAAGGGGATTATCATTTGGAAAACAGAACTTTGTATCATCACGGTACACTCATTTAGCAACACAAAAATCTCAAGAATTTTAAAACACACGTTCTTTTAATTATGAAAACATCGGAGAAGACAAAATGGGGCGATCATGCTCGGTGATTCACCCTGTATACACGCGAGACTCTATCGTCGTCACCGGGTCTGACGGCGGCTTTTATGTTATTATTATCGTCATCGAATTAACGATGACCCGAGCTTGGCGACGTTATCGGGCTCGAAAAGTTTCTAAACCAGTTTTAGACAGTTTTCGTCTCGTTTCATCGCCGTCGTCTCCGCCACCACCGTGCTAAATGTGCACTGCCCGTCCGTTCGTCTCATGTCATCCGACGTGCTCGACAATATAATATAATATATTACACATACGTGTATATGTGTGTGTAAGGAGGTTATATACGTGTCTGAACAATCGACGAGGATTTATCGTCTCCGTTCGGCACTCGTTTTAATTCTTTTTCTTTTTCCATTTTACCCGCCACCGACGCTGTCCTGTTTGGCTTTGAATAAAACTTCATATCGACATGTTCTCCGTTTCCACCACCAAGCAATTGTTATTCGACGTAAATGGATTGTATGTTGGTACCCGAGCCCGATGACATCTCTCTGCCACACTCGGTTGGTCTTTTCCGCCCTTTTTTTCCGTCCCCGTTACCAGTAGTTTAAATACTATTATTACTTTTTTTTTTTTATGGATGGCAACGTGGTTTTTATATTATATAACAATAGGTATAGGAACCTTAATACAGTGAGATTATTTTAACTGTTATCACTCGTTATCTCAAAAATTGTTTAAGTTTAAATAACATACAAAGCAGAATTTTTGAATTCTCACTTTTAGAGAGATGATTTTGATGAATAAAAACTAATTCCGAACAAATAGTTAATTGCTTGTTAGCTAAACTTATATAAGTGTTAATGAGTGGAGTTTAAACTGCTGTGAGTCACGTGGAAATTATTTGCCTATATTACTACTTCGAATTCTGATCATCAAAACTTTAAATTAATAAGTAAGTAAATAATAATAATCATACAAATTTACTACTTGTACGAAAATCTATTTTATGAATTGAAATTCTCAACTAAAGAATATTAAACAAAAACAATTGAACACCATATTAAAACAACAATGTTGAACATTATAAAACCATAATTGTAATTTATGAACATATTTTAAAGTTTGTATGAAAAACTAACCTAAGGAAAGGTAGAACAATTATTATTTGAATTCCACGAATTCGTATACGGCTCTATTTTTAGCTCCACTTCCCCTTTTTTTGTAAATAATAAAGTATAACTCGCAGACCATAGTATATACTAAATGCATTTCTATACAATGTATAAAATAACAAAATTTATAAAACATAGCGGTTCTTATTTAATTTAATGCAATATTTTTTTTTAAATTACGAACTTTAAAAATTCATTTTTCTGGCTCTATTTCATTGCTTACTTCTTCGTAATTGATTTTCCGATTGACTGGCAACTATATTTTTTATATATTGTATTATTGATGTGTGATTAAAAAGCCTTAATAGAGCTCCGTTGCAGTCGTTTACGTATTTCTTTTTATTACTTTTAATTCGTTGAAACTTTGTTTACATGAAATTGAAGAAGGTAACTATCATTAAGGTATATTAGTAAGCAACCTTGGAGTAAGTCACTTTAACTTTTGTCCAAGTGGTAAATAAATATATTCTTTGTAAAACTATATACCAGGTGATTTTTTTTCATTGAACTTTCATTACATCAAACATGTATAAATGTTTTTGAAAAAAAAAATTTACATGGTGTACAGACGTTAAAAAACTACATTTTTTATATTGTATCCTCAATGTTTTTTAATTTTTTGAATGACAACATACGGTTTTAATTTCCTATTCCAAATCAGAAAATGTTCCTATGTATTTCTATGCATAAAAATCAAATTTCGGACGAGTAGTTTTCGTGAGTTTAAACTTATAACTTACAAGTATTCAAAGGTATGGAGTAGATGATCAACGTTTTGCGGAGTATAGGTAACCACTAACCAAGTACCACTCCGCTGGCCTAAACATTAAATACTTACAAGAATACCGGTTCAACATAACGTACTTAGATCTGTTTATGAGAAATTAGGGCGATCACCGTAGTAGTCGTGGTTTAGTTCCGGTGCGGAGTCTATGTCGAAAGTTACGGACGGTAATGGGTGGAATTACGCGGCGGCGGTGGCGGTCAATCGACCATTATGGAATCGACGGTAGGACGTAGGTATTCCGAAAATCCCCGGGTACACGACTGTCATAAACCACCTCTCGGTTGACCCGTTCGGGTGGAATTTATGAAACGCCAAAACGAGGGAAAAAAATCGTAACCACCGTCTCCGGGGCCCGCAGGTCGCGGATTAACGTTAAATGATCCGGATAATAGCTTGGAATTTGTTTGGATTTATGTGCGCGTGCGTGCGCGTGTCTGCGAGCGTGTGTGTTCGCTTGTAAACTGCGAAGAGGGGTTTCACCTTTTGTACCATTCCGTCTCTGCACCACATACATAACGTCAAACGGTCCATCCGATTCTCGTAAACATCTTTCCGGCCCCTCGGCATTGTGCGTGTGCCGCCGCCGCCGTCGTTTGTTCCACCTGCACGGTTTCGCCAAAAAGCACACCGCCACCAGACATGGCGTTCCGGAAATAACACTCCGGTAAACGACAATAATTACATTAGCGATAAATTACTCCTCCGCGAGCGGCACGGCAAACGGGACATTATTCGTGCCAGGCGATTGCCACTTATATGCGTGTACATTATATTATATTATTATTATTATTATTATTATTATATTAACCGGCTCACGTCGTACTTATATAATATAGCCCTCAGCGACCATCTCGGAGAGTCCCAGTACCATAGTAATATGTCACGACGACACGTTTAGTGCTCACATCGTTGTGTATTCGTATCGTTTATATAGTTCCAGCACGGATTTTGATGCGCTAAAAACTATACCAGTCTATGGGACTGGGATTTCGATGCGCTTTGGATTGATTTTAGAAGCTATAGTATGCGATGCCCGTATTATTACATTTTTTTTAAGATTTAAAGAGACTTAAAAGACCTATAAGACTTAAAAGAGTAACTTTGTAACAAGGTTTTTACCGAATCTAATGTTATTATTTTTTAATCGAAATTTTTCGAACATATGCGTATCACGTAAAAATCGATGTCTCGAATGGCGACGGAAAATTAAATGATAATAATAATTGATGTTTCGGATTAAAAGTATACATTTGGAGACATTAAAGAAGCGTCCTCTTAACAAGATTATGAACAAGAAGTTCACTTCCAGTTAAGAGTGATGCAATTGAAATTTAAGTTCACAAAAAAAAAAACTTAATTTTAGTACCTACTTATTAGTGTCATGCAGAAAATAAGGTAAGCAAAACAAAAAACATCAGGCTTAAGAAGTTCAGTTAATTAGTTTGACATTGAAACGAGCATCGTTGAAATGTGTTTCATAAATTATAGAAACTATTAGATTACGGGGTAGTTCAATATTTATATTTTGACATCTTTAACATTATCATAATATTGAGTTAATAACAAATAACTGTATTTCTTCACAAAATTAGTAGTATAATTATACGTATTTATATTTTATTTATATAGGTAATACAGTTAATACAGAGCCCAACTTAGGAATTGTAGGGTCCAGGGGTGCTATTTTTATTGGACCCTTTCACTTAAATTATATATCCAGAATCATACCCGTAAACATCATGTTCAAAGATTTATTTTGGTTTGTAAAGACGATTTTGAACTTAATATGTAGGTATTTTCTAACTTTGTCTTAATATACCCAGATAATTGTATCGACTAGGTAACAATATGAAATCCTTAGCAAATTGTAAAATATTTATTTCATTGTAACAATTTTACTTAAAGCATATAATGAAGTCAAATTTATTCATGGGGATGATTCTAAATGATTCTAATTTGGTCGTGTCTGCTGGCTGCATTCCTTCTACCCCCCCCCCCTCCAAGTCTGACTATGGTTATTTACACAATTTGGAAGCTCAATCTTAATAATATGTATTTGATAGGTATCTTTTTAGGAAAGAGTGTGTAAATATAAATTATGAGTAATATAAGCTATCTTTTAATATACTTTTTTTAATAATATTAAACAAAAATTAATAATATCAAGAATTATTAGTTTATAGCTGATAATAACATAGTTTACCTCAATAACAAAATAGTTATTAAATAGTCTTGATTTTAAGGAAATTAGCATTTTAAATGATGTGTGGGTGCCTAATGCGTTTCCCTTGTTTTTAAAAGTTTTTAAATCCATCCATCAATTTTGTTGGTATACGTAATTATTTATATAATGTAATGTTACTTATTTATGAAAATACAGTAGTCGCCGCTTATTGGACTCACTTTGGGACCCGACAATTTGAGTCAATTAACCGAATGAGTCAATAAGGCGAATGACTCAAAAACCTAACCTAACCTAACCGTGCGAATCGGGACCAACCGTTTTGAGTCTAATATGCGAATGAGTCAATTAACCGTGAGTCCAATAAGCGGCGACCACTGTAAAACAAAAAGACTATAACAATTTAGAGTCTAAATTTAAAATATCACAAAACATTTTTTTAACAACCCAAATTGTATTAAATCATTGACATTGACCATTTGTTACTTAGGGAGTAGGTAGGTACTTATCAAAAATAGTTTTAAAATATTTTATTATTTGTTAGCTAAAACTAAATAATTTATCTATAGTCTACTTAATTATTACACTAAATTCAGAAACAAAATGTAATATATTATTTTGAAAGTGTTTTTTTCAAACACTTATTGTAGTACAAATATTATTAGAGCGTCAAAATCAATAAAAAATATTGTCTCATTGATCATTTACTTAAAAAACAATTTTTTTAAATATTTCAACAATATTTTTATTAAAAGATTTAAAATAAATACTTTGAGTTGAATTTTATCTAAAACTTAAAAATGTGTTATAATGTAAGTTTTTTCAAATGTATATTGTTTGATGAATTTTGTAAAGAAAATGTAACTATAAAGTGTTCGGTATTGAAATTATATTTTATTCCAGATTATTTATATCAAATTATTTTCAAATATTTCTACAAAAATAATCACATATTATTTAAATATGGCAAACTGTTTAATACTTTATTGTTCTTGAAATATAAATATATTGTATTGAAACAAAAACTTTATTGCGGTTTTTGAATATCATTGAAAATATTTTCAATGTTTTAACGTTGATAAATATAATATATACATATTAACAATAATAATAATAATAAAAAGAGTGTATAATTTCCAATGGCCACTGCTGCCAGAGATATCTTTAAATATAAAATTTAAAAAAAACCAAAAGTTTCCTACTAATTTTTCAATTTTATTTTGCTTTCAGGTTAGTATTACATACCTAGGTAATCAAAAGAACCACCTACCTAGTATAATTGGTAAGCTATTTGTATGAATACAATAAAACTATTATTAATATATTAATATATAAGTAACAAAGTTAACTTATAAAGAGAATAACTATACATTTTAAAAATTTGCAATATCATAAAATCGGTAAAATCGTTAATTTAAAACACGATGACTGTAACATTTTAAAACACACAACAAAATACACTTCAGTCAATCTGACAGCCAATAAAAGTACCCATGCATTTAGATTGATATTAGCATACATTGTTTAATTTAAGGTCAAGTAGTTTATTATTGTAAACAATTTAAAATTTTCCAATAGAAAATGGGTGAACTCATACCTCCCATTAGATTAATTCATAGTAGAACAATATTGATTTGAAAAAGTGAATACATATTTATGACAAATTAATATTTTACTGAGGGTTATCTGCTCTATTAAATTTACCTAGATAAGGCAATCTTATTTTTTATCTATGATAACCATTAGATTACTGTCACGCAATAGTTATCCGTATAGGTAAGACAATAGAATATGCGTATTTTTTTTTTATCTAGATAGTATCATTTTCTTTAAACACTGCCCGTGATGCCATTTAACGATAATAATAATAATGTTATCGTTGCGTTATGTTCTTATTCCAAAATGTATATAATATTTTTCTATATACGTCAAACTATTATCTAATGAATACTTATGGTTGAAAAAACTTTTTGTTCTAAACATTCTCTTCTATATTCTCAATATATTATATTTACCAGTCCGAAAGTTACTCCTTTGTTTGAAAATGTGGGGTTTTGATGGGCGGGATGCGGAAGACTTGTCCGTTTTATAACCAAGTTGAACAACTTTTTGCGCCATGGTTTCTGAGAAATCGCACAGACAATAACGCGTAAGGCATAAAGGAAAAGCATATTAACCGACGACGATGACGGCGACAGTCCTACAACCTAACCAGCTCTCCGCGCGATGCTTTAGCTGTAACAAAACGAACTTCTAGCGACACAATTTCTTATATTTGTTTTTTAATTACAAATCACTTCGCCACCCTCGTTCGCCCCGACACAATAGGAAACGAGAAACAATAGATCAAATTTCCAAAGGTAGTAGCAGTGTTTTACCCACCACAGTGCGGCTACTGGGTGTAAAAATTAGTAACGAAACGTTTTCAATTAATACATCTTTCGGTCGTCCTTGTGTGAGAAAAAAGTTAAACACAAACCGTAACAGACACGTCTGTTCGAGTCTATTATCGACATTATAAGAACTTTTTTTTTAATAATAAAAAGAATAGACAATTATTGTAGTAGATCTTGTGATGATTGTGCAAAAATAAGGATTTCATCGATTCCACCAATTTAAAATAATTGTAAGTTAAACGGAATCCGGAAAATGTGACAAAAATATAAATTTCCGGAATAAAATCGAATTTTTTATTTCATCAGCCTTTTTTTAAATTGACACAGACATTATTGATACTATAAATAATAAATATTATAGAATTGTAATGGTTTAAGTAAATTATTTAAACTAACAAGTGACAATATTGTTCAACATTTAGAAAAATATATTTAAAAATATATTAATTATTACATTTTGATTTTTAAAATATTTAGATGATCAGTATTCAGTTCTGTAGATTATTTCTATTAATAATATAATATTATTTTTCAAGCTATTATAGACATGTACATTTAGCCACTTGGGTTGTATGCTTTGTCAATTTGTTTTGCACTTCAACGCGGTCTCGACGGGATATATTATGTCCAAAAATTAAAAACTATACTTTTAATATTTCATCTTCAGTTGCATGACATAATAAGCATAATATAGATTACAGTTGTTATATTAATCTATTTGAATATCTTAAAAAATGTCATCAAATGCAAGATTTTTAGTTAGTAATAAGTTAAGGCGTAACCACTGGTAAACATTCGTAGGCAACGGAATCCATGTAGGTTGTTTAAAAATATTATATACCTGTTCTGGTGACATCGATGTGGATCCCCGCAAATAACGCAAATAATATCCAAAAGTCAAATGTCAAATGTATAAAAATATTATTTTATTAATTATATTAACCATATTAATAGCAGTAAACAGTTGAGGTGCGGCCGCACAGGATGCAGGCCACAGGTAATACTTCGGAGGTAACGGAATTATAATAATGCCCCCCCCACCCTAAAATAAATAAATACACATACATTCAATATGATGTAATAATATCCAAAAACATCGGCTTGAACGGAAATCCGGCAGCTTTCCGCAGCACGTCATGTATTATTTCGAAAATATTATTGTGGGTATGCGTATTATTGCACATCTACGCGTGTTTAGAACTGCACATCGGTTGTGTATAGTCCAACCATACATACCTCATGCAGGCCCTCGCACGTATATTTTTCGTCGACTGTTTGCGTACAAGAGTTACGCGTGCCTTACAAATAAACACGTCCGTTCGATAGCCTTTGGGAATAATTCAAAAGGACCCCTCGCAAAATCGTCGGACGCGCGATGTGATGGTGTTCGCGGGACACGGCGTGCGTATGTATGGAGACGGAGTACTGCAGTACTCTCCGAGGCGATGGTATATATTTGTATATAACATAAAATAAAATACATAATGTATACATGTATGTTGAACGAGTAACCGCCACAGCAGTGGTGGTATTTGAACGTGCGTTCGATATATGCAAACACACCGCCGCCGACGAGCTTTTTTCCTCGGAATTCTCACACAATTCAATTGTGCGCGTTTGAAAGGCTCCGATGCGCGCAAATTTTTTTCCTTATTTCCCCCCCGTTCGTTTTCCGCAGACCAGCGAGCGAGTGGCTTGATTGACCGTCAGCCACAAACACTTTCCACGTGAGTTCGCGTGCGTTCTGCATATGCAATGAACGCAATAATAATAATAATAATAATAAACGCGACCAAACGCCTATTTACGACATTGCAGCGCAGCAGACCGCGTATAGTCACCCCTTTGTAGGATATTTTCTGCCGACAGAAATATTAAATAGGTACCTATAGTCGATTTATAAACCACGCGAGTTTATTTATATCTTTCAACACTGCTGGTCGACGTCGACTGTCGTCATAAATATCAGTTGACGAAATATATACCTTTGCATCGGTCGTTTTTAAATTTGTCTTCTTAGATTCTGAGCCCAGCGAGAATGCATTGATCTTAGAACGGTGTATGTTTTTTCATTTGTTTTGTGTCCAAGACACTTTTTTTTAGTAGGAAAATTGCTCCGATCATCATCTTTGATGAGGGTTTCTTGTGGTGAATTAAATCCATTAAATAATTTTGAGAGTTAAAAATTAGATATTCTCAGTACTATTATTACGTTTAAAATAAAACAAAATAACCATAGCAGGCTACTACTCAATATTTTTCCCATACAAGAAAAATCTTTTTTGTATCATAAATATGTTTTTGTTAATAAGTAACCGTGACAACCAAAAACCTAACGAAAACTCTGTCAGAAACATATGTTTATGGTGCCTATTCATCACAAAACATATTATGATTATAAAATTTATAGACATTTTAATATTATTATAAAAATAATTATTTGGTAACTTTGGTAACCAAGAAGTTAAAGTTTTTTCTTAGAATCGTTTTTCATCGTAACCATAATTTATCAATCAATTTAAATTAAACACTACCATTACTAATGGTTACCTACCTCCTTTTTTTTATTTGTTGCACTTAAATATTTGATATTTATTTCAAAGAAAAATAACAAATTATGTAATACGACATAAAATAGGTAATTGGACTGAAATTCGATTTACGATTTGTAATAATACTAAAAAAAGAAGAAAAAATACAAGAAAAATCATCTTATTTGTCGAAAATACAACAAGAGATTCAAATAAACTTTTTTTTTCGTTTCAAACATTTAAGTTTATTCCGGTAATAATGCCCAGTTTTATCTCATTAGACAAATTAGACCTTTAAAAAATCCCATTACATAACGAAAGCAGGAATATTCCTTACGTCAGGTCGACCTCTCCGACGGCAATGGCCTCGGTCGGAAATTAAGACTAATTAGCGCCGGGAGGAGCAATGGTGAAAAAATAAACGACGAAAAAAAAAATTATGACATTTCTTTTCCTACTTGCCCCATACTGCACTTATCCCTTTTAAAACGGCCGCTTATATTAATTATAACACTAAAATACGCGTAATGACTGATCCAGAGCCGCAATATATCAAAAAGAACCCCAAGGATGGAAAAAAAAACGGTAATTAAGTAATATGTCTTACTGGCCGTAGTGGCTTAATTATACCCTTGAAGCCAAACACACATTTTTTTTTTCCATAATAAATTACTTAAAAATGTCGCTGAGCATTACTGTGAAATTGGGCTTTTCGTAAAAAGATTGGTAGAAAATGCGTATTAGCTGGGAAGTAATTAAAACAGAATCGATTTCATAAACGATATTCAACTTTTTCGGTTACATCATTATTGCGTTCGGTAATTCGACGCAGGGACATCATTTGTATGGTGTTCCGTGTTATGCGAATAAGGGAAAATCCGAAATTTTTACCGACTAAATTATCATAGCCTGCGTTAAATTTCAGTGCGCCAACACGTCGCATAAAATTATGGATAGTATTAATATAATGTTATCTATTATTTCCACACGCGTAACAATAATTAGTATTGTCATCTATGCACTTTATTCAATTATTCACATTATTACATTTGCTTTATATATTAGTAAGTTGCGATGCAATTGCATTTTTTTTTTATAGCCGTTGGTGCTGCAATCTGTTTCGTAATATTATGAATACAATTCAATACAATGTTTTTTCCGGCTATGAGTTGGTGGACTTATCAAACATCTGATTGACACTCTTGAGTCTTAACGATAATAATTATACATTGATATGAATAGGTAAATATTTGGTAAATAGGTCATATAACATGATTGAAAATTCTTTAACCAGAGACGTATGGAATACAATATAAAGAAAGTAGATAGGCCAAAAACTGTATGACCCTATTTCAATCCGATATTTCTATGAAGTAGACATGAATTTAAATTAAAAAATTCCATTTCTATATATATATATATGTATAGAATATATAATATTATATTATATTCGTATATATCGTTCGATTAATTTGAATTTCTTATTAAAAAAAAAAAATTGATTTTGCAAAACATTAAAAAAGGGGTTCTTCCCTTTATTAGCAGACTATACAGACCACGGCCTGCCTATAACAATAATACAATTAGATTAAAAAAAAACTGCATCATAATACCGTATAAAAACTAAAAAAAGATCGATTTACATTTTATATAGTCTCCGTACAGCAGAGTATAATGTTACAAACAATTCCTAAAGGAACAACTCTGTATAAATATAATATATAAACATGTCATGAGTTGAAAAAAGTAAATACGTTTCCATATGTCCACGTCCGGGAACGCAGTATAGAACAATATTATATGTTTCTTATCTGCTATTGTAGTACGAGTATGAATACATTGAAAAACTTTATAGAATTTTAAATTACTTGCGTTTGGATACTTTTGAAAATATACAGCGTAGGTATACCTACATGACGACATTATATATGTAATAAATCATTACGTCATATCAGCGAATTTGAAGGATTTTAATCTGATTATTAAGTAGTATGAAAAAACGTATTATTATAGTATAATTTTTAGGATAAAATCATATATTTCTAGTTACACAGACAAATTTGATTTATATCAATTTAAACAAAATATTTTTAAAAAAGCCAATAGCCGCATTGTTTTTGTGATTATTGGTATTAGTATTGGTATAATATTATTATGTATACGTTATAAATGTATATAATATTATTTATTTTTATGATTCTATTTAAGGTATACTTATTAAAAAAATACGTCACGACGAAAGTCATAATTTTAACGAACCTAGCATATAATATTATGTTAATAATTTAATATCATTTCGTTCTTTGTAATTATTTGCTTACATATAATAAGTTTATTATCTTACTAAAGGTTATTTTCTTGCGTATTGAAAAATATATATTAAGCCATGACGGTCATAGATGCTGAACATAAGGTGATATATATATAAATAAACATAAACATTTTTTGGTGTATTTTTGAG
Organism: Myzus persicae; assembly: GCF_001856785.1. Lineage (NCBI taxonomy): Eukaryota > Metazoa > Arthropoda > Insecta > Hemiptera > Aphididae > Myzus > Myzus persicae. Next base: position 163,612 of record NW_019102171.1, on the reverse strand, counting down.
AGAAAATTACATAAAATTATGATGACGGAATTGACGGATACATACAACAAATTATTCCTAAAGCATTATCGATAGCCACAGACCTGCAACTAATACTATTCATCGCTTAGGTGTCCATCGCTGTTTAAAATAAAACCATAATCACCAAACTTGAGTCATGCACTAAAAGCCATCGATGGCTGTAATCCGATGCTAAAATACAATTATAACATACCTATTGAAAAGCTAGTGAGCGGGTATATTATAAATTCGTAGATTGTAGAGTGTGTAGATTTCATATTTTAAACTTTGAGAACAATTAATTTTTTTTGCCATTGTTTTACTTATGTACCTATATTATTTATTAATTATTATAATGCATTATGTTCGTAAAATTTTTGTGCATTACACTATAGCTATACCTTTGTACGCTGTAGAGTAAATAAATACATTTAAATAACTAAATTATTCACAAAATATTATTGAGATTTAATAATTTTTTTATGCAGCATACATTTTATCCTACTTTGACTTAATTTGGAATTTCGATTTATTTATTTACTCTACAACGTACAAAGGTATAGTTATAGTGCAATGTACAAAAATGTTACGAAAATAATGAACAAACAAAAACGACATAACGTCATGGTGGTGTGCTTCGAGTTGAAGTAATATATTTACATATTACGATATTATTATGTATAATATATTTCGTAAACTTCGCTTTCGACGTCGACCAAACACTTGGTAGATTATTTTCAAAAATGTCTCCGATGTTGTTGTTTCGAGGAGTTTTGCGATAAAATCCGTCAATCCGGTTAATGCTCGTCTCGTTGTTTTTCCATTAATGCGAATGACGTCAGGGGAAGAAGTGGGCTGTAGATTGGTGAGTTTGGTAGGAAGATGGGGGAGGGGGGTAAAAACACATCAGCAATCGATTCCACCGCGCCCCTCTCTCCGACACTCTAGTCCATTTTCTTCAAACCTTCTTGCGCTTTATATGTGTGTTATACAACATAAACATATACTCATGCACACGCACACAGACACGCAGACACATAAACTCACAATGAAACGTCGAGCGACACACAAGAAAGTTTCAGTCGGCAAACGAGTGGTGTGTTGGGGTTGGCGGGGGTACGTTGCGATAGAGATACAGTGGGAGTGACGGTGGACGCGAAGGGAAAAGGACAAAAACTCTCCACACAGCCAGCTCAAATAATCATGATAATTACAATTCGGTAGCGGCTTGGCGTACGCGCGTTAGGCCTGTAGTGTAGATGGGAGGGGGGGATGATATCGGCGGCGTCGGCGGCAGCGGAAAGTCTCGGGGGTAGTGCACATATACAGGGACGGGCGCGGGGGTGAAATAATAAGGGACACTTTGGGCGCTCGCGTGTATACAGCTAGCACCGACGCCACCTACCCCACCCCCTATCGTCTCCACGCCGTCGTCGTTACCCGTCGTATGCGTATACAACAGTGTACACGCTAATGAAAATTGATTAAGATTAAAGATGCACCAGAGGAAGCTTTTTCCATTTCACCATGTTATTATATACTCGCGTGTGAGTGAACAATATATTATATAATGTACAGTAGGTATATATCTTGCGGAATAACGCGCCGGTGCATGCGTATAGTATTATTAAATCAATCGTCCGGGGGGGGGGGGGGGTCCGATAACGCGGTTTTAATATAAAATGCAAAATATTACTGCTACGACACAGCGCCCCGGCGCGGCTGCCGATTCCGCCGTAAAGAAAATGTGACAAAAGGACGAAGGAAATATAAGGGGATTAATTCGGCATCGCGGCAATGCGACCGAGAAGAAGGCGCGACGCGGTCTTGAGTCGGGGCTTTAATTAAGGGTGAGAGAAACGGAATTAAACAGACGTGGACAGGGGTGGTGTTGACGGGTTTAAGTTGGTTGGACTTGACAGGGCGAGAGACATCTGGGGTCGTACTAAAACGACTTAAAATCGCTTTTTGTTATACACCTCGTCCTGTATATACCTACCATGGCAAATGTTTTTTATTTTTCATTATTATTTATTTATACTGCACGCAATAATAAGGATCTGCCGTTTTCGTTCAGTAAACATAATGAAATTAAGTATTAAAAATCATCAAATTTAGGTAAGCATGTTTTTTTTTATCACTCCAATATGGGAATTGTGGTTGCAATTTTATCATCGACTGTTGTTTTTTGTTTCTTCTTACTATGTTTATCGAAAAAAATCCGATTTTATTATTTTTCGTAGAGGAATGATACATTTACCCAAATGACATTTCGTTCTATTAAAGTATTGTGGACTTATGGCAATCCCGCGACGAGGCCTCAAGAGTATATATCATAATATTATTATTATACGGCGGGAAAACATACAGATTTTACGTAATATAATACGGGACAGCACCGGTAGCGACCTCGGTAGTGGTCGTTCGTGGTAGTATGATAGTATTATACAGTTGTTTATATAGGTGTGCATAGCTCGCGTGAAAATAATACACCGCAGTCGTTCGTTAACGTCGTGTTTGAATTAAAACAACGGTCGTATAATAATAATAATAATATGTAGGTGTGTGTGTGTGTATGATAATAATAATAATAATAATAATAATAATATAGGGATGAAAAAATCAATGCCGTTTCCTTGTGCGCGTCACATCCCCATTCCCCAGACGTATTAATAATATCATACACGCGCGCGGTGACGGTAACTGATGATAATAATAATAATAATAATATCATCCCTCGTCGGATTCGGCCTTGGTCGTCGACATATTATTACGCATCGGCGGCGGTGGCGACTTCGAGAATTCGTTGTTTTCCTCGGCGAGGGTCGATGTGTAGGGTTAACAGTTAACACACAAAAAAAAAATAATAATAAAATAAATAAAAGTAAACGCAACAATAACTGCGTGTTTGCTGAACTCCGCCGCTGTAAGCGTACGTATTTAGTGACCGACCGGAAGTGAATGGGGTGGCGGCGGCAATAGAAAGAAACTCACGTAAATCAGAGATCGACAAGACAAGGGGCGCCTGTGTTCCCGGTCGTTTTTAACACTTAGTCTCGGATTTATGGCTTATCGCGTCGTCACATTAGAACAGATTTCGTCGTCGTCGCCGTCGCCACCGTCTCTCTCTCTCTTTTTTCTCTGCAATGTGTAACTGGCACTAACTCTCCTCCGACTGTACACGCATTCACACGCCCATTCGGTCCGATACAAATTAAATTGAACTACTTAACTGATTTCACACCACCGCTGCCGTTCCTCTTCGTCGTCGAGTGCTACTTGATTCTACGCCCCCTCCGGACCAAAGCTATGTTTAAAATTTACTGTCTTTCGGCGGACCATTTCGAGGTACCCAAAGTTTCTTATAACGCCAGCGTTGACGGTGGCGTCGACGACGATTGATGGCCATTTCCATTTCCAAAAACAAATTGTCTCGATAAATGTGTATAAGTTTAACCCCGATTTTTTTACGTTCCTGAAGTACATTATTTGACACTAACATCAGTTTTTTGAATCGTGAACAAACATTATTATTTAATTCATTATTTCAAAGCGAACTCTGACCAAGCAAAACAACTTTAAATGTATTAAACGATAAGGTAAAAGTAAAAAGTTTTCTTCATATTTAAGAATTTACATTAAAAAATGTTATGAACGTTGAAAAATTAAACTTGATGGATGACTTTCTTCTCTGTCAAATCACCAATGATTTAAAAAGGAGCTAAAAGGTTGAATAGAAAGTTTTTTTTATTATTATTATTTCAATACTAAATTTTCAGTATTTTAAATGTATCTTTATTTTTTATCTTTATAACTGTAATAGTAATATGGACTATATTTTAAATGTATCTTTATGTAGTTTTTGCCACTATAATCCTCCTAATCATCGATCCTGTAATTGTTAACGATATGGTATTATATTAATTATTAATTAATCATCTATACTATAGACCTCTGGTAGGTATAAATCGAAATTATCATGAAGAATATTATATTTTGATAAAATATTCAAAACCATCACGGACGTAGAGAATGGTTTTTAAATATGTAATCAACGTTACGAAATCACGGGGTGATGGATGCATAATTTATTTCAACTTTATAATGAAATATGAGCTAAAATCCAAATCACATTATTTGACGGTCATGACGATGGTGTCGGAAAATGAGATGACGAGGAACGTGGAGAAACGGTCGTGAAATCAAATCGCCCTCGCACGCCTACTGACCTAGTAGCATACATCTGACAACCCCTTACTGTGTAAACACACCCCTGTTCTCACAAGTATAGAAAAAAAAGGCTTTGATCCCGATAGCCGACCAAAAGGGCGTATAATCTGAGTCTATTCTCTGAACATTTGCTACCGGTAAACACGCTGCATATAGGTTTAATGTGTATATTATATTGTAAGACACAGTACACACTACAACACAGGTCGTACTTTGAAGTTTAATAAACGTTTTGTTTGTCCCGCTAAAATAATAATTTGATCTAAGTAATAAACGATTGAAGTACCCCTAATTATACAGGATAAATAAATATGTATTGAGAATAAAATAATTCATGTTTAAATCTATTGACTTGACTTTCGAAATTCTTTAATTCTTTGGCCAATTGGAACATTTTAATTATGAACTACGTATTTAAATTATTTGAACATTATGAGGATAGAGTTTGAGGGTTTAAAAACTTCATAAAACATAAATATTTTAAGAATTTCCAATTTCTAGAAAAATATAAATTAATAAATAAAATGAACCATATTGCCATGTATTTTGTAATTAAAGCTATAATAAGTTTTTTTTTCAAAAATCCATCAAATGTATCATTGGTACCTATAGCTCAAATCATTTTTTGTACTTAGCTTATATTTTATTATGACTCATACAATTTTTTTTTTTAAATTAAAACATCGTTTACCTTTAAATTATACCATAGAATTTGATTTATCCAATTATTTATATGCGTCATTTTGCGATTACGCTACTTTAAAACTATAACGTGTCAGTCATAATAATTTATAATTGCAATATCTATTAACTGCAGTTGTCTATCATCATCGACTATAAGGAATTTCCATATTTCGTATATTACTCTGGAAATAGACCATTTCATTTTTTGTTGCCTGTTACAGTTTTGTAATATAGTATTCGTAACAATATTAATGTTTTCCTAACACAATTGTATTATAATGTTGACTAAAGCTGACTTTTCGCGTTGATATCCTTATTATTTAGAAACAATATTATAATTTATAACTACTCCGAAATCCTGCAAATGTATTGGAAGTAGTTTGCATCATAACTTTAACTTAATCGGGGATTGGAAAGTTTTGAATTTTTGGAAATGGTTCTGGTTCTTGACAAAAATATTTAACTGTTTAGTTCTAACTGGTTCCTGTAATATTAAAATTAAAAATTGTATGACACCGGCTCCAGAATATAATACTTCCAGATCGGTTAAAAATTTTAAATTGCTTAATATATTACCTAACCTAACCTATACAACAGCTAGTGGTTACTTACTATATACGTTATAAATAAGTATTAACTAGATAGGTACCTATATTTACAATGAACATTATACATAATAAATGATGACAAATTTATTTGTTCTAGTATAGACAATGTATAAGCATTCATTACGATAATAATATGTATAAAATTTAAATAAATGAAACTATTTTCAAGACTGTAATTCAAAGGATTAGATAAATTATCTTTTGCTGTTTAGAATAATTATAGTTGCCATTTCATTGTACCTATACCGGCTATACCTATATAGAAGATCGCAAAGCAATATTATCGAGATATGATTTCTATCCGCTAATACAACCGTATAACACACCTATACATATAATATATACACACGATTCAAGCCAAGCATTCGGCGGGACGCTTCGTGGTTTTCGGGTAAAAGCGGTTACCGGAAACGTTCCAACAAACGAGCCGAGAAACAGATGACTCGCACTAAACACTGAATTGTACGCCCTTCGCCCTATTATCTTCGTTACTAATTGTTGGAGACTTATATAATTGTATACGCGTTTACAACTACTATAATAGTGCCGATCTGCGTGGAGGCTGAATATAATGATAATAATATTATAGTTACAGTTAAGCGTACCTGGAAACGGACTAAAAATACGTAAGTGATTTTATTATATTATGCTCTATAATGGGTATCGATGCATTTTGTTTTATTTACTATTTTTTTTTTTAAATATTATTAACTACTAAATACTAATAAATACTATAACATCTCAACATATTATATTACAATATATAACATAATAATATAAAATCATCATTTTAAACCAAACATTTTTTTTCAAAATTAAATTTGAAAAAAAGTTTTCCAGAATTGCTAGTCAGCAAGAATAAAAGAATTATTCTCTTTTAATTTAATATCACCCATCTTTATTTTTATGTCATACGATTCCGATCGAAAAATTACGGTTAACAATATTTGATTGGATAAAAACCTTGGTAGCATAATATTAACTTACTCAACAAGAGTAAGCATTTTAGAATAATATTTATGAAAAAATTCAAGATTTTATTATTAAATGCTCTAAAACCCTAAATATTCTAAAAATGCGAAATCAAAACTTCTCAGTTTGATTCAAAAATGCATGAAACGTACATCATTACCTATACATATTATAAAACTAGAATCTGGTAGCTATATAGAATTTGAACAACAATAAAAAATGTATTGGAATCTCAGCCCTATAAAGTCATAACAAGACAGGGATTATTCAAAATCATTCATCTGTCACTTGACACTTAGTGTTCTATGTCACCTGTCACCTTCACATCACCTCTCTTCTTTTTTTTTGCGTAAACGTTGTTTAAAATAATATACACTGTTTCAGGTTGTGAAAATATTATGTTAGCTCTGACATCGCTTGCACTATTAACGATAAGTTGAGGAATTATTATATCATATAGGTTTATTTGGTCTTACTCCTCGCGTGTGAGTGTGTAATAATGTATTTATTTTATCATTATTTTTTGATTATTATTATTGTTTTTTTGCGGAATTTTAATCACGGTGATATTGTAGAAGAAGACATGGCGCGTAAAATAGCGATTCGGTAGCTTTTAATTGAAAAACTAAAGAATTTTAAAACTCGATTAAGTAGATGCCGCTGCCAACGGGAATCTTGGCACCCCGATGTATCCCAAATCAATTTCGCCGGCTGGCGATGGCGGGGAGGGGGTAATTAGCATAAAATTGGATGTGCTCGTAAGTAATTGCTTGATTCGATTTCTTCGACCCCTTGCAGGAGTACACATTCCGGACGAGGGAAAAAATAACAATGAATGATATACAAGTTTTTTTTCCTTATCGAAGTTTTATATAACTGTTCTTTGTATTTTACTAAATTCATTATGAATAAATTATTGGTCGGTCTTAGTAAAAAATAAATAAATAAACAAAAATATTTACACCAAACCAAATATTCGCGTCATTGAACTGCACAATAAGTTTCAAATCAATTCACAAGACGTGTACTATAATAATATTCTTTTGCAACTGAAAATTCGTTGGAAACACTGACTTTTGAAATAAGCAAATTCAGGATAAAAGTGTTGAATCATTCAACTAATCAATTGAAATGAAAATTGGGTAACGAGTGTAAAGATGTATTTTGTTTGTTTTTTCTTTTTTAAGTCTGAAATTGAAACTACAATGACACAGCAATATTACTGTATTTCTCCCGCAACGTGTTTACTCGTGCTTTTATTTTTAATCATACATAATACCAGCATGAATTCAATATTTTTAAAGGTCAATTATCAAAATGATTGATTTATCGTTTAAATGTTTAACTTGTTAAAATTAACTTGATATATGATAAGGGTTGTATTTGATATAAAGTCAAAAATGTCATTGAGCCCCCTTGGTCAAAAAATCCAAAATACAGATATTTTAAGCAACGAAATCGTTTCAAGGTTACATTTATTACATTACACCTATTATATTTTTTCAATCTAAAAAGTATCAAGTACTTGTTTTGAAAGCGGATCTTAATGTGGAAGTCGTTGGCCATTTGGCAATTCCATTCCACTCAAAATTCTGGAATCGCACCTTTGCGCACTCGGCTCTTCCTCTCTCTCTAGTCTCTTTCCCTTTCCCTCTTACTCAGTCGTACCTACAAGTTACAACTTTTCGATGCCAATAAATATTGCTCATTCGTGTCTTGTTCATGCGGGTACTTCCACCGCCGTATAAAGCAGCGACGCCGAAGATTCGTTCGCGATATTTTAATGCAATATATTAATATAATGTCTGAAATACCGAGACGTCGACGATGAGAACGCATCGTACCCGTTGCCAAACGCGTATTTCGCGCGTTATCTGTTTGGCGAACAGGGCTTATTATTATATACTTCTCGCAGCGACTTTCGACGGCGTTCGAGAGACTGAGACACGGTTTCCGCGGACTCGGCGACTCGGAAAGTAATTAACTCCTGCTGCGCAAAATAACGAAACGAGGACAATATAATGCTCGTGCGTGTCGAGGCGGAAGTGAGAGGCGTTAAAACGTGTGGAATGTAGTGTTGTACAGCGTTTTAATGTTCGGGGACAAGACACGTGTGAAGATTAAAGGAAGCCTTTCGCCCCCCTCCCATCTCTCTCCTACTACCATCCTTTTCGTAGTACCCATCCGCTCGTGTGTACGTACATGCTATTTCCCCTTTTGCGCTTTTCCCGACACTACCGCGTAATCATAATTGTCAGTTGCAGCGTGCAGCAACCCGCGTCGTTCGGTTTTCTTCTTCGGCGGAAGAAACGACGCAGCACACCCACACGTTATGTACATGAGTGTTGTACGTGTACGATGTGTGTACGTGTGTGAGCGTGTGTATATGTACGTGGAGGGGGAAATCCAGACAAAACCGAATCTTGTTATTATATACACTATCGTTGGGGTGGGTGGTTGCAGTGTAATGAAATTATATTATTATCCGGGTGTCGTGTTTGCTATTCTTTCCGAACGGACTCCGAATGCGCATCACCTATATCTGTATATTGTATACAATATGTTATATATAATGTAAGTATAGTCTTCCGCGCGCACGTCACGTGTACACCGAAAAACTTAATCATACAGTTGCTTCGCTTTCGCGTTAAGATAAAAATGACAAAATAATTAAGTTCAACAGTTTCTTACTCACACACACATACCGACACACACACACACACACACACACACACACACACACACACACACACACACACACATACATACATATTATATACACTAATATAATATATTTATATAATACAATATGTGTGTACGAATTATCACGCAAGTACCCACTTTGAGGTACATATTATATAACGTACCTATAATACTATTAGTACGCAGGACGAAAACAATCTTTTTAAGCTCTATAAAACAATTAAAAAATAAATTTTAGTTTTAATTTCATTTTCAGGGAAGTAGCTGCTTGTGTAAACTGCAACCACCAAATTAAACAATAAAAATATGTACGATTAATCATCGCTAATCGCCATCATACTATGTTTAGCTATATGGGACTTTAGGTAGAATAAAAATAATGATATCATAAACCATTAATTGAAAAAAATACATCGAGTATTATTATTATATCCAATCACCATCAGTTAAACAATTTATGAAATCGTAACATTGTATTATCGGTCGAAACAATAATTCGGTTTTTTGTCGTATTTAAGTGTTTTAAAATGTTAGCTCCCTCCCCCTAAAAATAGGCTCGATTTGTACACGTGTGTCGTGAGATACAACATCGTTTACGATGAGAAAAAAATCGATTAACCAGCTAATGCATAATGCGTATACCTAGTTGATTTTTAAGTTTCTTAATATTATATTAATATCGTCTAATTTGCATAAAAACAATATGCCGTCGAGCTGTAGCGTGCGGCGATGATATGTATACCACCACAAAGATATATTGTGATGGAGGGGAAAAATCTGTATTAATTAGACGTAATAAATCTAGTACAACGCGGTTAAAATTTTTAATAAAATGTCGTTTTCCGTGAGGCTTCGGGTGTGAACACTGTAATATTGTCATATTACTGGGCCGTCTGCATCGCGGTACTACAGCACACAATGGCAGACGGATATTCCATTCGCGGTTTTTCACCCGACAAAGGCGTCGCGTTTCGTCGTCGTGTCGTTCGCTGATGATGTTTTCCCGGCGTCTTATATTAATCAAGTAGTTAGTTATGGAAATTTTTCGCCAGCAGCTGCCAAGACACGGTGTTAATTATTATTATTCGATTTCCGCCGAGGAGCCTCGCGATCTCGACGGCAACGGTGGGCTGCAGTGACGCAGCGCACATCATAACTGGCAAACCCTCTCTTGTTTTTATCGCGCGGCAAACAACAAACAAAAATATAAACAAAAACCGCGAGAAACATTATTATGGAAGTCTTTCTGTTCAGGTGGACCGGCGGGTGGTGGAACCGCACCGGTGGCAAAGGGGTCGCTGTTGTTTTAATCAGTGTTGTTAGGATACACACCGGCGGTGACGACGGTGTCGTCGACCCTTCTCTAGCAACTTTTTCAGGTTTCTCAACCCCTTTTTCTTAGCTCAAAGTTCTGCTCTCGTTCTTAGAAAATGAAAAATACAAAAATTAAAATCACGAAAACAAACGGGACCCTGTAACATTGTAATGAAAAACCGTTATTTATAGTTGGCCATTATTAAAATTTGGAACAAAAAAGGCAAAAACAAAATATATGACAAAACAAATAAAAATAAAAGAGTATTTGATAAAAAAAAATAATAATAAATAACAGTAATAATAATAAAAGTCTGTCGAGCAAAACGCTCTGATGCGTATTTATGCGAATGAAACAAGCGGTCATTCAGGAAACGTAGCTGCCGACCATTTTCAATCAATTGCAGGTCTTAAGATGTTAGTATCTCAAATCTCATTTATGTCAAACATATTCAAGAACCCAAGTATATATTTTTGTGGGTCTAAATATAAAAAAATTTCAAAAATGTATCGAAATAATATGTTTTATCAGTGTCGGCATTATTACCATTGATTAGAAGCTGGTACGAAATCAAAATTCACATAATATTATGTGGTACGAAATACGGCGGGAGAGATTTCAGGATGAGTATAAGTTAAAACACACCTATCAAATTGAGCAAATAATAATAATTCAAAATTTTATTTTTATAGAAACTCTTAGAGTCGTGCCTGCTCATCAGAAATGGATGCAATTTAATGTATTGACATGTGAAAAATTCTAATTTTTAAATTTGTCTCGACAAATGTAAGTTTAAATAGCGATTTTGTTATGTATTCGTTTAAAATTTAATTAATTTATCGAATAACAAAAGACTTTAGGTATATCTTATAAGATAAAATATTTTATGCTAAACAAACGATACGGCTGCCCATCGGGGACAAACTTATATTTGTAATACGCCATAATCAGAAGTACTTACGAATGTCTTACATAAAATTAATTGAAAAAAAACGTAATCAGCTGATAACGTCGTGTGGGGGGATTTAAATCACACAATTTGGTTTGTGTGATAGGTAATATACTAGGTTGACTACAGTTTTCCCAATACATTTTTCCCAAATCTAATATTCCCAATCTAATTTCTCCAATTTCAATATTTACCATAAATATATTACCCCAATATATATTTTTACAAATTTAATACTTCCCAAAAAATGCCATTGGTCATAATTTAAAATTTTAATACAGTTTTATTTATTTATAATATTTTTTTACTATACTTGTACATTTTAAAATTAACAATTTGTTAATTATTTGTATAATAATTAATAATTTAATAATTTTAACTACTTTTTTTATAATACATGCTTATACATTTTAAAATTAACAATAAATAATTTCTTATATTTGGTAAGATCGTATAATGATAGATTTGATATTGTGAAAAATAACTTTTGGGAAAAATGGTATTGTGAAAAAGAACTTTTGGGAAAAAAAAAATGTGAAAAACAGATTGTGAATAGTGTCTCCCTACCAATATACTAATACGTATATTGAATTATACGTATATAATATGATTGAGATACATATAATATGTGTTGTTGCGTTGGGTCCAATATATAAATTGCGTATGTCTTTTATTTGATGCGCGTGAACTATTAGATCCCTGTTGCCAACTTGCTCCTAAACTGGTTAAAAAAAATAATAAAAAAGTACGTTTTCTCAAAAAGCACTTAAAATGGTACCTAACCCGGTAAGGAGGCTTATTAATTGTTCCTAGAAGATACGTGTTCTCGCGACAAAACGTTGACACCACGCCAAACACCTAGCCTTGCCCCCTCTAATAGCCCTATAATAACGTCACTACCAAGACGTATAGGCGAACGATATATTATTATAGCAAGGATCTGTCCGGCTTTTGCGAGAGCGATCCTCTATAATATATAGCTATTATAGGTATACTCGTAACCATATCGCGGGACCTTTGCACCGGAGCGCCGTTAAGATGACCGATGGACCAGCGCGGGACGGAACGTTTCGCGCGACGCGGGGCCCGGCGGGGTCCATAAAGACGTCGCGACGCAAGACGAATCGTCGCCGTTTAAACGGTTTCAATTACGTGCGATCGCGTGATTCGGCCCGTTTCGATACTTCGTACGCGGGCCGCATACGTTATAATATTATTTTACCTAATAATAATAATAATATACGGTAGGGAAGGTATTATAGACGTATACACATTTTATTATGTTGTATAATGTGCAAAGAGCGTTTTCGCACAGGTGCGCTCGCTGAATATTACAATGTCTCGTGGGAAGGTAATAAAAACGGGACGAGAATATTATATTATACATTCGAATGGGCTCGTGTACAACTCACAGTGTATATATGGCGTGTGCGCCGCGGCGGCCGTACATGGAATGCATGTTTTTTCCGCGTGACTGTATACAATAATAATAATAATAATAATAATAATGATGATAATAGTAATAATATCGTCGACATGAACCGCGGCGAAAATCCAGAGGCGAATTGTTATACGCACGTCGTCGACATCCCGCACCCCCACCCTAAGACGGCCCCGTTACGATACTCCACTGCCCTCGAGAATCTTTAAATTATAATATAATATATTTAATATTTTTTTTCCGATCACACCTAATGGTTCTGATTTCTGAAGTATCAATACGATCTGCATTTATGCGATACGGTGCCGTGTTTTCGTGTAATTGCCGGTCGAAAAATACAGGGACGTACCCAGAGTTTTAAGTTTTGTTTTATATAAGAAACACTATAGTGGAGGCAATTTTTTTTTAATCAGTGTAAGAATAGTTATATGGTTCGAACAATTTTAAATCGATTTTTGGAAATTTCAAATTTTATGAATTCATCAAATTTTTCGTTTCTTTATAATTCAGAGGCTTAAGTTTGAAAAAATAGGTTTTGAAAATTATAATTAAATGTTACACAATATATATATATTATATTTTCTATACCTACGGCTACTACAGTAGGTGAATGCTATTATACTTATAATACCTATACCTACATAAAACAATTATAATTTTCTAAACATATTTTTTCAAACTTTAGACTTCGAATACAAAAAAATATTTCACAAAGAGTCAACTACTTTACCTTAAAAATATGTTACACAAATATTTACATTTTCGTTTTTTTATTAGGAAAATATTGGTCATAACTCACACGTTACCAATAATAAAAAATGTTATGAAATGTTATGCGTAGGCTATTAGATGTATTTGTAAGTCTTTTTTTTACCATCCGATATTTCGTTGTAAGGTATCTTAAAATCCATGTTCTATAAATTCGGGGTGGACGTTCCGAGTGCTCTGACGTGATATCACAGGTACCATATCACCTGCAATTCATTAAAGTCGCTTTAATTAAAGATTTCACTCTAGCGGCACGCTGATGTATATTGTGCATGTAAGGTGGCTTTGCGTGCCATTATTTTATCGGTTCGTTCGGTCTTGGACATTATATGATAATAATATTCAGCTCTCAGTCGAGAAAACTATATGCTACAAAAACCCTTTATTCTCAGACTGCGGTGCACACGGAAATAACCTTACTAATTTACGACACCCCTCACGACTATAGATACTTATCGCCACACCAATTCGAGATAACCAAAAACATACACCCGTACGCAATGCCACAAGTTAAACCCTCGACGAACCCTTTCGCGGTGCAGTTTGAAGTTGCAGAGGATTGTGATTTATTCGCTAATATTTATCAAAATATGGTCTTACCGATAACAGTGATCACTTGGCGCGTTTTTTGACAGAAACAATAATGCTGTACCTATAACCTCTGAGCTTATTCGTAAAATCCAATTTTAGAGATCGACTTTATAACATATATAAAATGAGCCACACTATTACACTAACGCTTAGGATTTTGCATGATTAAATATACAAATGGTTGAGCGACACTGCGACGAACTATGGAGTTGTCTCCATAATTACTCATGATCACGAAAATATACAAAATAACATTTTGGGTGAACCGCAAAAATTCAAATACCGAAACAGCTGTTCTATACATTAATGTAATAGAAAAATACAGTTTACGTTCCAGAGGACAAATAACAAACAATTTTATATCATTCACTTATCAATATTCTTTACACATTACAATTTTAAGATTATAGTATTTAATGTTGCAGTATATTTTGTATTAGAATCTACAAGCAACAATAAATAATACCTGCTTTCAATTGACTCATGACTGTTTATCCATTACTGATTTAATTCTATTAAACATTTAAACATGTTGTCAAATAATGTTGTGTTCCTGTCCGTTGTGATAGTGCTATAACTAAATTTAGCATTCGCAAAAATTGCCACGGTATTCAAGAAAAAGCCATTTAGCATACTCTGTTCAAATTAAGAAATGTTGTCAGTGGTGACCGGTTTTCGTCGGGTTACAGTCATGCAACACCCGTGTCACCCAATCAAATTATCCGTATACCTGTCAAGTTGGCAATACCATATTGTTGAGTTTTTGGATGCAAAGATGTGTAAATGCGTACACGACTATGTGAGTTTTCTTTGTTTTCATGTAATGTGCGTATATTATGGTTAAGGGTTAAACCCAGGTCGATAAAATTATATTTTTCTCATTTCTTTATTTTGTAAATGAAACTTGGCCGAAGAGTATTCGATTCTTGTGCGATAGACCGTATAAATTAAATACTTACAAATGTGACACATTATTCCTTGTCACATGTGAAGGGAACCGGATGTGCGAAATGGGTAAGTACACTCTCCTTACTCTCGAGTGAACACCTAATTATTTTGCGTGTTACACAGTTGTCTAAATAATATAATATACAATAGTACTAGGTTCTAAAACACTATTTGATGTATTTTTCCACGGTTGTGACGTTATGAAATCAAGAGTTATATTTAATTCTCAATTAAAATTAATTACTCGATTATTATAAGTAACTACCGGGTGTTCGGGTTAATTAACTTATAATATTATGTAATTATTACTGATAATAATGATTTAAGGTGATTTCAGTTCTTGTGCGTTATAAGAATTTATTAAGATGTAGGTACCTACACATTTGATAACCTCTTTAGTGTTATTATAACGGTAGTTACTTTGCCACCTATACAATCTGCAGTATATCAAAGCTAAATTTCGAGTTTGGTGTATAGAGAGGCTTTGTACTTTGCATTAATTGATACTTTTTATTTGACTTAGTGAAGAACACTCATATGATAATATTCAAAACTTTGGCATAACTATGGTTTATAAATATTGTATAATCTTACTCTGGTTCAGTGTTGGGATTAGATGAGTAATATTTTAACTAGGTAAAGATGATAGATAACTAAAATAAACTTTATCTAGATAAAGATAAAAGATAAATACATTTATATCTACATAAACAAAAAACATTTTTTGTATGTATTTAAGTCTAACTTTTTAAGAGTATACCTTACTGCTACTACTTGCATATGGTTTAAACATAGATAATAGGTTTAAATGAAAGTTTTTAAAAGGTCATTATTAGTGAAAAGCTTAAATTAATAATACATTTTTAAAATTAAATATGTTGATATAATATTGAATAAAAGAACATTGTGTTGGATGTTAAATATTATTATTATAATGTATGTATAATATGAATTAATAGTAATTTAAAAATATTATTATTTGTTCAAATCAACAATAGATACATGTATCTATATAGGTGAATTATTTATCTTAGATAATTAATTAGATAACTTGCAACAAACTCTAAATAAGATAAAAGATCACTTAATATTTAAGTCTCAACATTGCCCTGGTTCAAGAATACTTCTACCGATGTGCATGTTTGTGCCATATTATGTACATTTATTCAGACCTAATTTTTCATCGAAAATTCGCTCTACTGAATTAATAATAGGTACTGTCTATAGAATCAACCAAATTTGATTATTTTTATTTTTAATTAATAGAGGGGAATTATCTACAGCCCGCATTGAACTGCGTTTTCCAATATTTTTATCTTGTACTTTATAATATTTCTAAAAACAAAGACAATTTGTATAAATTATCTTAAACCATAATTCAAAATAAAATAAAAAATCTGAGTTCAATGCGGGTCTTTTCCAAGATAAAAAAAAGTTATCAAAATTTGACTATTTTACGACTTGTGAGTTATTCCTGTGAAGTAATTTTCGGTTATTTAATACACAATACACATCCCACCTATTCTATTCACAAACATAAATAGTCTAGCAGTTGTTGATTAGTGAAAAGGTATTAAAATTAAGGTAGCAGTTGTGATATAGAATACAATCTTGTAGAATTGTGGAAAGTTTGGAAAATCGATACCATGAACAACAAAAACAACTGGCATTATTTTTCTTGATAACAAGTTAATAATAAAAATAATTTCAGTAGTGTTATCACTTTTTCACGAATACCAACGATTCCTAAAACTGCATAGGTTTTAGGTTTAATATACATAATATATCATAATATTTTAAGTATAGTCGCTATAAATTGTGCACTTGTGCGCAACAATATTTTAATTTTTAACTAGTACATTATCATATTATGATTATACTTAATGTGTGTGACGGAAATCGCATGAATGAAATAGTATCGTTTACCTATATTTATCGTCGGAACATCTAGTATACTAATAGTGGGAAAAAATAAATGTATTTTTTTATAAGAATAAAAATTAATATTTAACGTCAGTCACTGTTGACACTCTGCAGCAGGGTCTATTCGGCCGGCGATTATTATCTGATATACGCATTCGACACACCCCGAGGGGGTCTCTTTGTACATATTCGCCGTGCGGTTAGATCGGTTCGTGCCACTAGCAGAGCTTAGCAATGCAAACACCATCAAAGTTTTTCGATTCACAGCGAAAAGCGTACATTGTATAATGGTACTGCAACGTATATACGATACCGGCGGAGTAAGATTTATCGCATAAAAATAATATCGTACGATTCGTTGTCGCAAAACCCATTTCTGGACATCATTTGTAACGCGGAGGAATGTCGCAACAAAAACACCCGTTAACGAATCATTACCTCCGCAAACGGCTCTACAAGTTATTTGATAAATTACTGTCCTGCAGCAGTCCCTCGGACGTATATCCAATATCGCCCTCCATTTGTAGTACTCTCGTCACTCGTTATGAGTACTATAATACGGTGTACACACCCCTCCGATTAATTTTTTTCCTTCCAAATTTCTCAAAAACCTACTCGTCCCCATGATTACCGAAAATTTCCAATAAAACAACTGCAACTATAAACGTGTACACACACTCGGCACACGCACACTCGATCCCGTGCACGAAACGTTCGTGAACCAATATAATATTATATTATTGTTCCTAAACGGCGACCATCACGTAAACCCAATAACGGTGCGCACAAAAATATCCTCTTAAACTAATGGCCTCCATCATACCCTTCCGCCGGACCCCGGAGACATTCCGCGGTCATTATCTTCCTCATATTGCTTTTGTTTTTCCCCCGGAAATCTTTATTGCGCCGTTATAATATACGGGATTGATTTAGGTTTCCTCTCGGATTCCTCGGTAGCGATATTTTCCAGAGGCAATTATATACGAGACGCGTTTACCCTGTCGTCGCCACGACGTTTCGTCTTCAATGATCCATATTGGCACGTAAATGAAAAAACAACAATCGCGTTATTATAATAAATTGGACTCGGTCGCAGCACCGCGCATTTACCTAGTATATACTTCACAGCGGTGCGGTGCGAGACGAGAAGTTTTCGAGTGCTGAATTATCGACGACGGTCGTCAAAGATATAATACCTAATATAATATTATATTGCTGCACTGGTAATTCGTTTATACGCTGGCCGCCGCCGTGTGTGCACACTCAGAACACAAGTTTGAAAATGCACGACAAACTTATCGGCTCTAGCCCCTTGTCGTGTTGTTTGCGATGTCTATACTTTGAAACGATATGTTCCTTGCAGTCATGGTATCTAACTATTGAAGTACCTACCTATGTGTACACTTATTTCAAGAAACAAATAATATAATAGATATAGGTATTATGTTTATTTCGTTTATTTTAACGTCACGCCTTACCCATATAATTGTTATTGTTATTGTGGTGGTTGTTGTCAGCGATGTTCGTATATTTAAATTAACAATAATCATCATGGCACTACTATTAATAATAATGCCTACGCAGATGGTAAACGGTTATAAAATAACATAATATGAAATACTTAATATAATTAGGCCATGTGAGGTAAGTGTAACGCATAAATGTAAAAGACATGACTAAATTGCATAATATATTTTTTGTTATGCAGATAATTTGTGCAGGTTTATATAGCTTTAAATTATGTAACCTTGACCAGTTTAATATAAGATTTCTAAGAGAAAAGTATACAAATGGATCTTAAATATAATTTGAATATCCACTACACAATTTTAGTTATCATTAAGTCTTACTTCCTGCTAAATACTTACAAACAATAGTGCTTAAAAGTAAGAAAACTGAGTCTTACAATAGTAGGTGGCTATATCATAGTTGTAGGTACGTAGTTCATCTGATATATCTTATATTTATATAGGTGTATCTTTTTATGTAGTGTTCGAAAACGGAAATGAATTAGAGCGTTAAAAAATTGATAATTTACATGAAATAGATCGCTCATAGAATGTATGGATTTATGCTGTTTACACTAAACTACTGCTCTTACATTGTGTGTATTGCCCATAAATTGTGTTAAAATGTAATATTATTACTGTCTAGCTCAGAGATTAATTAAAATAATACTAATAAATATTGTGTACTGTGTAGTATTTGTTCCATCAAAGTATCTTAGTATATTAAAAATTGAAATACTATTTTTATTTATCAACGAACAATTAACATTACTCATCATATTTTCATTAAAATTTCTATACTGCTGTTTTTATCTCAGCTAACTTTTTAATTTGGATATTAATTAGTATATTACGAAAATGACACGTAAGTAAGTAATCAATTGTCAAATACATTAAAACATTTTAAACGAACTTAAAAATCATAAAGTACCCATAATTTAAAAGAGTCTTATCTTGAATTCAGTACGTAATTTGCATTCAAAATAAAATCAAACAAAAAATATAATTTTTATTAAAATAAAACGCAGTTTTGATAATTATAAAAAAAATAACGAAAACAGTTCATAAACCATAATATAGTGCTAACAATTGTGTAGAAATATCCCTAACATAACAACTTTTAATACCAATAAGATATTATAATGTATTTTGTATAATGCTATGCTATTATTCACTTAGCCCACCTCATATCTAAATGCCTAGCCTTATTTTAATTTATATTTAGGTAGCTTTGAATTTAAATCAGATTTAATATTATTATTATGATTTGGTGTTTAATTTTACGCATATATGGTTGATTTAAAATAGTGCTTTTCGTGGTAATGAATTATTACCTTCTGAAATATAATTTCTTCCAACTGAGGACGTTCCGGGTCAATTTTTGGCGGAGTGGGGCCAATTTAATCCCGGAATAATGTTCTTATTAGGGACGGAAACTCATAAATGGCAATGTTTTATGAGGGCTATTGACTTGAGGGGAGTGAAGAAGTGTGTGCACAGCCTAGTTTATTCTTTATTACTTTTTAGAAGCATGACAATAACTTTATTATTATATACCCATAAGTAGATTTAAAAAGTATTACGGAAGTTATACTTGGTAAAATATATAAACAATGTATTATAGTTTATATATTATTGTATACAATTTTAAATAATATAATACCTGTTTTATGAAACTAATATATTATTCTTCTTATTTTTATTATTATAAGATATTATGGTAGGTACATTATTTTTATAAACGTACAACAGTGTGTGAGCGTTTTTAATATCGTTGGTGATTACTGGTGGATTTTACTTTTTAATTATATATTTTTCAAAATCATTTAATTGTACATAAAATAATTTCTATTTTTTAAGTAGTAGATATATTTTATCTTATTTCAAAATTGATCAACAGATCATGACGTGGTAATGAGGAATTCATTATAATATATTTTCTTTACTTGTTGAATCGTTGGCAACTATTTTGTATTTCTCCATTATATATTATGATCCTTAATTAACAAACTGTAGGTATAGCATATTATAACATATTATCAAACTTTGATGAGCTTCTGTGTAACATTTCATTATAAAAAAAAAGTTTCACGATAAATATTATATAATCTATACCTAACAATTATATAATATGCGTAACAAATATTGAATATTATTTTATTCATAACATAGAAATAATAGATCAAAATGATACGTCGTATTTCGCATTATTTTAATTCAAAATTGTAAAAATATGTTTAGGATCATTTTTAATATGATCATGTTAAAGCACTAAATATTTTATATAAAATATATATTATTATGAACATAATAATGAGTGTTAAAAATAACATTTTTTTAAACAAATTATTTCCATTTTAAAACCTGTTCATTTATTTTAATGGTCAAGTGAACATAATTTTCTAGACCCGAAATAATAATAACTTCGGGTCCAGCTTTACGTACATCGTACATTACAATTCAGATTAAATCCAAGATGTAATGGCATTTTAACAAATATTGATGTAATAATCTGTAAAGAGCATCGCCACGGGTAATCTGCAAAGGCTTAAATTAACTGTAAATACCTGTTACCACCATTATTTTTTAATCCCTAACAGAAGTCTAAAAGTACTAGTAATGTACATACTTTTGAAACTGCTTCGTGGTTAAACAAGCGAATATTGAAAATTAACTATCTGACGTGACCGAATAAAATCCATTCGGGACATATTAATCCTATTGCTTGTTGGTCGACTGCTCAATAGTTTCACCAGTTGGTTGGTAATACACAGTTTTCACACATGCCGTTTTAACCCAAAACGATAAGAAAACTCAAAGCTTTAATACAGTAGTTTATGTCAATTTTCGATAAATTATCAAATTATAATATTGATAATATTGCTGTTGTCACATCAAACTCCCTGATGAGTTAATTAAATATAATATAAGAACAAGACAATCGGTTTTAATTTTTATGACCTATATTCGTATAGAAATAAGCATATAAAACAAAAAATATATTCATCATCGATAGTTAGATAGTTATGCATTTCACTGAACTCAAGCTTTATTTCAATGCCTACAAAGTGGTTTGGACAATGATTTTTTAAATTTTGATTTACAGCTGTAAGAGTATAAAATAACAATAAATCTGTCCCGACGTCATTTATTACTTCTTTAATATTCCTGAAAATAATTTTAAAACTAATTAATCAGTAAATATAACACATTTTTAAAATGTTTTGATTTCTATATATTATTGTTTGTTATTTAGCAACAAAAAAAACTTACCATACCTAGTTGTAAGACCAATATATTACATTCCGCAGCCCGCCTTGAATCTAAGACTGTATGACTAAATACATCCTTTATACAATAGCTTAAACAAAACAATGTAAGGTTAAAATAATGGTTAAACCCATCCGTTCACTACTAAGTCTTTAAGCATGGCCAATGAGGCAACACGAGTGCTGGAAAGGACAAACTACGAGAAGCCACGGAATTTAGATTACTACACGACGAGAGATATTCAATGTCCTTTGTAGATGGGTCTTCCATGGCGGCCCCCTATAAATATATTGAAAATAAAACATTCTTCATCGTAGAAAAGAAATCATTTTGGGGTTGGCTAAAATAGTTCTTTTAAAACCGTTAACACCATATAAATACATACTAATGGATAATAATTGGGGCACGGAGTCATAAGAGTCCCATATTTTTCTATGTGCTATTGTGCTCTAGATTTATAGCTATAATAGACATTGATTATATGAGATGGCGATAATTTAAAATTCGAAAATTTACGATGCGTATATTTATTAATTTTTATGCATATTAAATGTTTTCTAACAAAATTTGCATTTTTGTTTTATAACTTACTGATTTTAGTACAAAACTTCACAAATGTTGAAAATATATTTTATCAATACTATTTATATACCGAGAATACTTCTTCAGTTCAAGGGTGAACATAGTCAATAATTGGTAGGTAACCTGCATTTTTTCACACATTTTATCATTCTTTTTTATCTTCATTTATTTAATAAAATAACTTTTAACATAATTTGAAAGTAAACTAGCATTAGTGAGCAATGTTAACAAATAATAATTTAAACATTTTTATTTTTATTTTGGTTAACAACTTTGCATAATATTTAACACTTATGTTTGTATATTTAAGAATTTTACTGTGCATGTTTTGTAGATTTATTTCTTATAACTTTCAAGTCTTAACAGTTAACAATGATATTTTGAATGTGAAACTTATCTCAATATTATAGTTTAATCGTGTATATAGGGCTTTATCGTCATATTTTAGGAGTACCGAACGATTGGCTGTGTATACAATGTAATTATTATTATGAAGTATATAATATTAATATATTATGTACAAAACCGCGTAAAACGAAACGCGTGTGCCTAAGACGAATAATATGAGTGGTGCACGTTGTTCGAGAAGGGTTCAATGTTGTTTACAACACAATATTGTTGTAGGTAGTATGTATCATACATACGAGAGATGCGTTCTTAAATTATAACGTCGTCGAACACTGTGCGGAACTCGAGATCGAACAGATGATGTTCGGCATGACAATAAGTATACATATACGGCGGGTGATGGTATACACGCGTATATCGATATGGGTGCGTAATAATATTACTTAACACGCGGTAGATACACGGAGACTCAGGAAAAGTCGTGGCGGGGAGGTTTGAGTTTGGAGATGGAGAAGGGGTGGTCTTAAAAAACAACGGCCGTGTTATCAAAACGTTATCTGTTTATATCCGGTCGCGCGTTACGTTTTTCCGGGGAAAACCTCGTGCCAATTAACGTAACGCCAGCAGACTGCGGAAAGAGCTCGATGGTGATGGTGGTACTGCGCATGGAGGTGGTGGTTGGGGGGGGTGGATATGGTGATGTATATATGTGTGGGGGTAGGGGGTGAAAGCCTCGCGGCATAGCGGCCTGTGGGGTCGGCGACTCGCAGGGGTTGTGTATAGGAAGGCGCGCACGAAGAACGGAAAAGATTTATGCTCGTGAAGTACATTATCTTGTAGTCTCAGACGGCTAATTAGGGAAAAAGCGTGTGCAAGATCCGGCCCGTGCAGCCCGGGGGCCCGAAGCGACGCGCGGTGTCGAACGGAGGATTGGTGAGTGGGTGGGTGGAGGTTTTTCCACGAGGGGGTACGGGTATATACTGACGAGATAATATTATAAAGACTTATTATAACGACACGGTTTTTTTTTTTTTTTTTGATATTTTTTTGTGACCGATTATCCAGCGGTTATCACCGTCGTTTTGCCATCGGCAAACAAGAACACGAGACAGTTTTGTCTAACAGCAGCTCGTTTTCGTTCAATGTTTTAAACTCACTATATTACTATATTATTATAAAATAACATGTTAGTCTGTGTAGTTATTACGAAATTAAGAATTGATACATTACAAAATACATAATTTTTTAAATATTAACAAATTCCATTGATGTAGCGCATACCAAACCGAAATAAATAATTAGAACGATGTAAAACATAGATACCAATACGCAGATACCGAGTAAACAGAATTGGTAAATAGATTTACATTTTTAATCTACTGTATAATAATAATAATATATAATAACATATAATGTATCATGAAAAAGCTAAATGTTTCTATATAGATTCCATAATCGTTAATCATCTCATCCAAATCCACTAATTCGTATACTCCACTTCAATTCCTGGTCATTTTCGTAGACAACGGAAGCGTAAATAGATTGTTGATCTCCTATAGCAATAATCATTAATAAGCATATATGTCATAATATAAAGTATTATCAAAAAATCCTAAAAGGCTTCATTTGTCATTTACATGTGTTTTTTGCCTGTCATACTTTTTATTCACTTATTACACAATACTTATTTTATTAATTTTTTTAATATAAACTCCGTGTTATTGGCTCAGGAACAATTATATGATACTTACGCGATAAGTTAGAGTACAATAAAAACAAGAAATTACAATTTAAAAAATTTAAAAGTTAAATATTTTTTCAATCAAATTGTCACACACTTACAAGTACCATGTTCTTTAATTTGCAGGCATTATTTAGTATCTTTCTGTCACCCTTTAACATATATACTGTCTAAATCGTAAAAATTAAAATTAAGACATAAAAATGTGAAACAAAAAAAATTATAAACATAACGTAGCCTAACCTAGTTATTATTACACTAAAAATGAATATGATTATTATATTTTAAACATTAGTATTTATAAATAATTCTAGAACAATTATCGGTTAGTTGAGTATATCTATGCCGTTACAATTGCATCATTTAAGCGTGACTATTGAGAACGAACAAACGGTTATAGGGATACCGAAGCTTTGATAATATTAATATTTAATGTACAAGAATTATAATATCAAAAGGCCACTAAAACTTATCTCATAGATAAGTTATATTTAATTAATTAAACTTTCCGGTCTAATAAGTTGTTCTAATTTACTTTGCAAGATTGTTTTCCGGTGGAGTCTAAGATTCTGTTGCAAATACTATTTGCGTTACACCAGGAAACACTGAGGAAATGTCGGAAGTCTGTATTACGCGCAGTGTTTTTATTATGGTTGTTACACTTGTGTACGTATTACGTTAATGTGAAAACAATGGCTGTGTGTTAAATATAAATAAGACAATTCAACAAGTTTCGAGTTTTTATTACTTATTATTTGACGGTGTCGTAACGATTATTGTCCGAGCTTTGTGGGACAAATGATGAGAAGAGAATAGGGAACGAGAAAAAAATAAGGAAAAGGAAATTAGGCGTTCCGCGGTTGAAATTGAATGGTGTGCAAGGAATAAAAAGAGACCGAAATAATAATAATAACCCTCAGCATACGACTGTCTCGAACTCTTTAGAATTAAGTATAAGATTTTTGGCTCCTTGTTTTTATGCAAATATTTGTGAGATTCTGGAGGGACCCGGTTTGAGGAGGGACAAAAGGACTATGAGCAAAGACAATGGCGATAATTGAGAAAACCTACAGGGGCGAAAACTTGTCAGTTTTTCGGAACAATTATTATGGGGTGAAAATATGCATATATATATATATATACACGTGTATATAATCTTAGCAGGTCATCTGCATTGCTCTCCCTTTATACAAACGTAAAAAATCTGTCAGGAAAAATGCATCTCATTTGACATTGAAACAATAGTCGGCTTCCTTTGAATAATAATTTCAGTCACACCGCACTTTTCAAAAAGCAAATTGTTGAAACGAGCATCTTTTCTGGAGTCATAATTCATAATATTATGATCCCAAGTCAAAACTCAGTAATATCCATTGTTTATAATATGTGTATACATTTACTCACGTGTAGTGAATATAATTTGTTATGATAATACTATAACTGATGTTTACAGAAAATAATAATATGTATAAAATACAAACTAAAATATAGTTTATACCTACCTATATGTTTGTTACTTCTACATTTCACTTAAGTTTAAATAATAATAATAAATTAATATTTTAATCATAATTATTTTAAATGTCTAAGCATTGTTATCACTTCAACTATTTTAGTTGAATTAATGGAACTTAGGCTGTAATGTTTATAGATCAGTTAAAAATGATAACGAATATTATAGTTGTTCAAAAATGATTTAGCGTCGTTTTAAAATTTTAACTTTGTTAGTTTAAAGAATTATGTTTTTATAAATTTAGTTAGATACAGTAAGACATCACGTGTTAATGTTTTTTTCTTTTTGTTACAGGTCAGAAAATAATTTATTGCGTATATAATTAAATGTACCTACAAAAACGGTAGAACATCATACTCGTAAAAGCATCAAATGACAATTATTACTATGTTCAAGCCTGTGGTATGTACCTATATTATATTTTATGATCATTAATAATCTATTTAAAAAACTATTTATATATCATATACGATAAAAAAAGTATATTATACATTTATACTTCGGTAAGAAATTATAGAGGTATCTTAAAACTTAAGAGATAGACTCGTCTATTATTCCATACTGAAATCTCTCTTGTATATGTCACTGATTTAGATTATCCTAAAGGATAGAAATAACCTCGCACAACAAATATATTATTTGCATTTAATCTTTTATATTTAAATCCAAAATTATAAGTTATATAAAAAAATATATACTTATGTGATCTAAATTAATTCATTTAAAAAAAAAGTGAAAATAAACGATAATTTAGTGTAAGAGAATATGACTTAATTTTTCTTTCTGTTGTAACTGTGATGGTTGCAAAAATGTACAAATACCATTTGATAAACATTACCATACACTGCAGCAGCTGAAAATGTTGGTAAGAGAAATTAAGATGAATATGGGATTTACCCCTTTAAAACTGTGTCTTTGGACAAATTGTTCGGATAAAAGGATTGTACTTTGATGGGTCATTCTGATTGGGGAGGGCGTGTGTAAAATTAAGTGGACAAACGTTTCTTCTCGGTAGCTTTGTCGCCATAAAAGTAAACTTTTGTCAATCGGCCTTAAGACTAATCAAAAGGAGGGACTAAAAAGCAGGAAAATTAGATTAGCCTTTTCTCTCTCTTGCGGAGTTGACCCCTCCATGGTTTTTAATTAAGTTCAATTCTCTCTATAGCGGTCAGCCGCCTTTTTGCACACTGCGTGCCGACGGAATACGATTAAATCCCGTCTTATGCACTCACCTCCGCACCACCACTCCCCAACCGTACGATAATTATGAGAGTCCATACCATACTATATATAGACGGCGAAACTCGAGCAGCGGTTAGTTTTTTATTGCCTGCGCGTCTGGAAAGTTTTCTGCCTGTCGGTGCAGAGGCCTTAAGATGCACTTGTGCAGCATGCGCGTTTCCCCTCTCCGAAGATTGGCTTATTGTCCGAAATTCAATTAAAAACAAATCCGATCTGAATGTCAAGTATTGTTTATGCACGCACGGTCGTATATACATATATATATAAATACCTACGTCATACTATATCATTATATGCGTTTAATTATCATTGTGCGATTTATACTTACCTATATATAATATTTATTTTATTTTACTCTCGCACACTTGAATTCGGATCTGGAAAAAAAATGTCAACCATCGTCGGACGTTCAGTGAAAGAGCATAATATAACGAGTACGTGTACCTACAATATATTATTATAAAGCGCATTACAGCAGTACTTGTTTTTCGATGAAGTGGTTTAAAAAAAAAAAAATGGGTGGTAATATAATAATATTCCTGCTTAATATGTTTGAAAATTCAAAATGTCATAATAAGTGATAACCTGTAGGGTACCGTTCAATAACATTTGTTATATGCAAAATAAACGATTGAACGAACTACCCACTGCTTGAAAAGTTTGCATACTAATATTTTTTAAATTAAATTGCAACGTGTCGTATATACTGGAATGTGTAATAATAATGGTCCACAATGAACATAGTTATAAAAATGTAGTATAAAAAAAATAAGATAAAATAACACTACCCTATTATATACCACATACTTATAACTTTGTTTTATTTTCTTGGCTTAAAGATATTAATAAAATATTAATTTTGACTATGTTATCATATCGCGTGCATTGATCGAACATTGTTCTTTATATTATTTTATGGTGGTTACACTTGAGATTGGATACGGTTTGGTCGGAGCAATATGTTTAAGTGGTGCTTGTGTCGGTATAGGCGGCACAGAAGTGGCCAAATGTAATCATCGCCGAGACGCTGACATTGATGGAATATAAGACACACATAACGCAGAGACTTAAAACAACCTTAATTATTTAATACGCGTATTATGTTTACGGTCTTTAGCCAGCAGGGAAGCGGGTTGTTTTAACGACGCTGACGCACGTAACACACGCGTGTATTTTGCGCCTCACTTTCGTTTACTGAATTTGCCTATTTTCTGTAGTGCACATAATATGATATATCAGCCTGTGTAAAACGAATGTTATCGCGTCCGAATTATATAACGGCCAGTGGCCTCCAAATTGACCGTAAAAATTATGAAACACTGCATTATTATATTTTTTATAAAACGGTATAGAGTCAGGCGATAATATTGATGAAATATAAGCAATACATAACCCAGAGACTTAAAACAATCTTAATACGCGTATTATGTTAACAGTCTTTAGCTATAGCAGGGTGGGGTAGGTTTCAACGACGTTAACGCGCGTATCACGAGAGTGTTTTGTATCATTCTTTCTTTTACGGAATTTGCCTTCTTGCTGTGCACATATGATATGTCAGCTCGTGTGAACAATATTATGCTATCGCCTATCGCGTCCGGATCTATAATGGTCAATGGTCGCAAAATTGATTGTAAAAATGATAAAACACTGTATTTCCATTCATTTTTATAAAATGGTTACTAGCTAGACGATATTATTAAATAATGTATGTGCTTACTCACTATAGTTTTAATACAGAACGCACAAGTATTGAAGTATAATTTAATTAATTTTTCTAAACACTAAATTTACTATAGAAATCAAAAGTAGTTAAAATATACTTTCGAATGGAAATGTGTTTAAATGTTTTTGTGGTAAGAATTTTGATGGAGAATAACATTAATATTGACAGCATAAAAATCAAGTTATTTTGATTATTTTAATTCCGCGTGTGATTCAGAAAATAAGAATCATCAAACTATATATGCATTAAATTAAAAACTAAAAATATAAGATCCTTAATATTGGTGTCAAAACCGGGTTTTCCCCGTACAAAAATCTATTACAACATTTGATTTTTATTTCCAGTCCGTGTTATTTTTTCGATATAGAGTTCAGCTTTTTGATACCCACAGGGACAAACATATAGGGAAAAAAATCAAAATTTTGTAGGCCGTAAGTTGATAGTGGTATTACACGAACGCGAGGCAGCTTTTTACTCGAGGGTTGTGTTCGAACATAACATTCTCGCGACTGTTTGAAAGGGTTTACTAGTCCCCTCAGATTTTTATACATTTGGGGGTTTGTGAAAGTCAGAACATAACAACATCTAATATAGGTATAGTAGTTTTATTTCCTCTACACATGTTCAATAGTCACCTGCTTTGCAATTTTGCTATCGTGCAAGTGAATCATATCGATTTGTTATTCGTCTATATATAGATTGATTTATTATTGTTTTAATTCGTGACTATTACAGATACATATTTTATTTGGATACTGAAAATACACAAAAATAAAAAAATCTATAAGAACCATTTTTTAACCGATTATTGAAAAATCATGTTACATGACTTTTGTTATGCTGTATGAACAACTATAGTGTTTAACGTCCAGGATTCTGTAATAAAATACCCGTTATGCATAATGTAATACTGACGAATAATCCGATTTTTTATATTATGACTCGCGTAACCCTTCATTGTATTAATTGATGGATTAATCATACCATCTTGCTTTATAATAATAATGTCATGTACTTAAACATGACTATCCAAATACTCATTGCATACGGATATTGTTAAAATTATTCATTGTCTCGAATTATATTATAGTGTATATAGTGTATACGTATAATAATGTAGTGTCGTGGGTAGAACACAATAAGCTGATATCCATCCAACTGTAAAACTTTGTTAATGATGCGAAGGGGTTGAAAGACAAGATTATGACATTGGAACACATGGTCTATAATTTTGATGTATGCGAATATCGTATACAAGAATATACGCAGTAAATAATCAAAAAAGAACAAAGTCAATTATGAAAATTAACTTTTCTCTGAAACACGTTTTTTTTTTTTTATAGTGAGTCAAATGAGTCGTTCATGAGTTAAATAGCATATCGAATTAGGTAGGTAGATGTCTGTTGTGAGACATTTCAATACTACATCGAGAACATCGAGAAAAACATGATTTAATTTCCAATGACGATTGGTCCATTCAATTTTGGGGTAATTTTTTAGAGTTGTAGCTTTTTCAAAATATTATTTATATATAATATTATATGTTTCCCCACTCTTCACCTCATTACCAGAACCGTTTTCACTGCTTTATGCAAAACGATCGCTGGTCGTATGTAGACACTTTTTTGTTTTTGACTCCCCATTTTAGAGTGAAATGAAATCTGAATATTTCTGAAGCATATCGATTTGATACCGGTTTAATATATTATAGAACGACTTGGGTGACCTACATGAATTCGGGGCCCACTTATCGGTATTTTGTATGCAGCTTGTAATGTACGATGTATGTATATATTTATAAACGGCTAACTCGGAAATTCTGAAAGGGAATCCCAAAATGTCGGTGAAGATTTCGACAGAAGCGACTTCGCATAAGTGAACGTATGTGCTTATTGCAATATTATAATATTATTGTTGTACGGTCATGATAACGTGATGCCGCCGCCAACCGGATTGATAACGATCGCGTTTGGTCGTCTCTTATGCGCGGGCACGAGTCGCCGTACGCTGCACATACACGACGGTGCTGGGTCGTATTAGTGTTCACCACCGACCCACGCTACCCTATCTAAACACCCACCACCGTAGCACGGAAGGGTACCCGAATCTGAAAGATGGTCATTTTTCGTCTGGTCGGGACTTCGGGTCAATTAGTCAACACGTGCTTTATCTTGTCCACCCTTATGTATAATATTATATATAATATAATACCCGCGCACCACACTCATTCGGCCACGGAGCACTGCGTGTGCTTAAAATAATGTATACTAATATTAATCCCTCTCGTGTCTCGGCTCGTATGGGCATCGGAAAAGTTGAAACGCCGCGGCGATTATATTACGATTCGGCTAGGCAGAGATCGTCCTGAAGACCCAAAGCGTGGAAGGGGGTGAGATTTTTATTTTATATTTTTAAAAAGCTCGGGTGACACACGTGGCGATTAAAACGTTTTCGAAACGCGTTTTGCACGTCCACCGCCGTCCGTCCCTCCACGCCCTAGGTGCGTGCGAAAGTTTAAGTCACGATCTGTAGCAGTAGACCCAACAGCAGCAGCAGATGTCGTCGCCGCCGTCGTCCTCGTCTCCTCGTAAATCACAAACTAATAATACGACTATGTCGCCGCCGCCGTTTCGAGAGCCGAAAACCGTGTGTGGCCGCGACGTTCACCTTCTACCCACCACCCAGCCAACCCCATTTATACATTGACGGTTTTTTAACGACGTTTGACACGTCACGCCGGACAAACGTATACGTTTCGTGCGCCACCCTCTTCGTCAACGTCGACGACGACCGTACTGGCCGTGGTGCGTGCTTCGGACCCTGTCCCTGCGACCGGCTACAGGTGTGCCGTGGCAAGAAAATTTCTCCACGTCCCTCGCCCCTTCGTCATTTGCGCGACATCACCGATCGCAACCCCGTGAACCACCCCTACACCCGGCCAGTCGTGGTAGTGGGTTCCGATAGTGCGCGTATTATATATTATAACGTTAATGTTTCGCAAAGTTCTCCGCGAGGGATACTTTCCCCGGGGGTATATCCGCCGCCGAAACAATCTTCCGTACATATTATTATATGTATAACTACTAGAATTCGTATGCAGCGCTCTCGTGTGAGTGTGTGTGTGTGTGTGTGTGTGTGTGTGTGTGTGTGTGTACAGTATACACGTACAATATTATTACGTGTTTTGTGCCATTGAATATATCGACAATTTTACCGCAGTATAAAGGCGTCGCCCGAAATTTTCGTCGTATACGTTATTATAACATTATTATTGTTTTTGCCATCCACCGCGACATATCAAAAACACGCAAATCGTTGTTACCATTATTATTATTACTATTATTGTTGTTACCAGAATGCGATGTGTTTGCGTATTGTGTATTGACCGGTTATAACTATATAATATATAATACCGTGTTTTAAACTTATTATTTAAGTGCATTACCCGCTCACTTATTTCACAACCCGTTATCCGACAAACAAAATTGAATTATGCGACTGCAGAACACTATAATATTCCCATGTTCACTACAATACGAACAAATTGTGTAATAGATATAGTGCTTTTTGTTTTGTGTAAGATGCCGTTTTCCATACGAAGTTTATTTATTACTTAATTTTTTTTACAGCATTTTATACTTACAGACTTGATTGATCATATAATATAAAAAATGTTGGATAAAAAATGTATATAAAGAAATATTTTTCAATGAGCTTTGATTGAATATCTTCAATCCTATAGTAAATTATTATTCACTTATACATATCTGTAAAAATAGCAATGAAATATACAGGTAACTCTTATTGTTCTAATAACTTGTTTCAATAAAACAATAATATTATTGTTTTTCTATTGTACACTTGTAATAATTCGATGTTTTTGTTTAGTTTTTAATCTTTGCAAATTTCAAAAGTTATTTTGTTCTATTTTGATTTATTCTGTTTCTAACTATATTCGTATAAACATAATTTGCATCAATTACAACTATTTGGTGGACCTAACAATAATGATGACTCGATAACACTGTGATATACGTGTTAAATATTATTTTTTATTTCCAATAAAATGGCCATTTAAAGACTACATTTTTCAATCGTAATCGTTTTTTAAATTTTTAGAATACAATTTCAGAAATTACATCTACGAGAGTCTCGAGTAGTTGAGTCTGTATCAATAATATGTTCAATCCACATGAGGCTCGGAATTTTAATATTACAATATAGTCGACTTATCCGAGTACGAAACTATTTATCGCTTTTGCTCGTGGCCTAATCAGTTGAGAGCGTCTTCGAATGTTATCCAACTACATATTATTATTACTATCGAACGATCTCCTCTAATGCGAACGAAAGCTAATACGTTGAAACATATATTATTATAATATATCTAAAGTGTAAGACGCATTTGAAACATATAATCGTCGTCGTTGTTCTCGGTGGTATTACGCACAGCGTTCGGATAGGGACGAAACTAGGTCGAGGCGGGTAATAAAAACCTTTTAGTGATGCGGAGGAGCTGCTGCGGTATTGTGGACGCAACACTATTGTATATTGTAATTATTTAGGTAAAAACGACGCGAATTATTACTATCGTTTTTTCTTCTCTCTCTCTGCCAAATCTTTTAAGTTACGATAATACCCACGCTTGGGTTTATATTTTATAATACGCGTATCGCGTGTACCAACGTACCTATATTGTATGAAAAAAAAAAATAGAGATCGCGTTGTACACAGTTTGTTGGGGTCAGGTGTGTGCGGCGCATATATATGAGACGGTCTCTTTCGTGGGCGCGCGGCGGCGGTGACGAATAAGAAACGAGTATTATACTATCGCTGGTGCAGAGCGAGAAAGAGAAAAACTGTCGTGGGTCCTGGGAAACCGTGGCCGTGGGGTCTCGGAAGCCCAGTGTATGTGTGCGTGCGAGTGTGTGTGATGCACTGGTCGGCGGGTGTTGTCGGTGGGTGTGTGGGTGTAGGGGGCAACCGGGGAGGTTTGCTCGATGAAAAACCGTTTCGAAACTTTAACCCCCTCCACCCACCCGAGTTACTTCCACGGCTAACCACCTGCCCGTCCGCCGTGCCGCCCGCCCGCCTCCCGTACCGCCGTCGCTCACCACCGATCAACCCGCCTTGGACGCGCCGTAAAGCGCGCGCGCCGCCGTCGACCGGGCGGCGGGTGGCAAAACTTTTGCGCCACTATATACCACCGGCTAAAGTTCGCGTGGGTCGGGAGGCGTGCAAAACTTTCCGACCATGCGCACTGCCGTCCAGAGGTGGTCCGTACGCGGCGTAACGGCGCGGCAGTGCCGACACGTCAGCCGGGCGCCACGGCTGTGTCGCGCGCGCGCGCCGCCCGTGCCGCCCTTCGCGCGAATTGTTGGCCAGCTCAATTATTACGTAATATCAAAGATAAAAGAAAACGCTTTCGATGATTTCTCGAGTCTCTCCACCAAAACAACAATTTGATATAATATTATAATTTTATGAATGATCGCTATAATATAGTTGACGATCGCCGATCGCCCTGTATGATGCATAGGGCCCACTGACTGAGATTTTTTCTAATTTCTCACCAGAAAGTTTTTCCAGCAATGTCAGTCCATTCAGATCATGAGTAACCATCTGACTATCAATATCATAATATAATATCATAATTTATCGGTAAAATCGAAATTAAGCGCACTCGTAATTATCTTAGTATTTATAATGCACCTGTGATAGCATAAATATTGGCCTTATAGTGGGCGGTTTTTTTTTATTTTCTCTTGTCCGGATTATAGATGCGATGTGATACATACTTATATATAACTGAAACTCAGTAAAAAAAAAAACGTCACCAGAAATTAATTCGTCCATCGATACAACTGTCGGAAAGACAGTTTTTTTATTCATCAAACGTATTTCATTATGATATGATTAAATAATTGTATTGTAAATAAAATCTTAATGTTGCATAATAAGGTGTTACGGGACGACTTAAAAAAATGTATAATAATGTGCGTGGAAAAATATTATTCAACAATACAACGATATTGAACGTTTTTGAGCCATGTTAACAGCAATAATAAATCATTTATAAACTAAAAGTTATTGTGTGCATTGTGAATAAAATATTATTTTATCAATAAACGAAGAAAGTTGGTTGAAAAATTATTCTTATAATTTATTCAAACACAATATTAAATATTAACTACCGCTATACAACCGCTAATAAAAATAATAATAATAATAATTTGATATATTTAATACATTTACATTTGTTTGTTCTTTTCAATATGGAAAATAAATATTCAATATTTTACATTTTTACTATGAGCATTATAATTTGTTTCATTATAAAACATAATGTACGAAATTCCAAAATAATATATACGATTTTTAAACAACATAAACTATTAAAAAGTTTATACTTACACCAGACATTTAGTTTGAAAGTTATTTCCAAATTATAATTTCAAAAGTCAACGACCTTAATTTTAAACTTTTATGCGTCGGAAAAATTGATCACGTAGAATCAGTAATTTTTTTCTGATAAACCTGATCGCACGGAACATATTATATTACCTATATAGTAACAATCACTCATATTCGATTAAATCGTACAAAACTCGCACATTGCATGCATTTAATATTTTATTATACCTATAGTTACGACTTTATGCAACTGCGTGATATTTGTAGCACTTCGTTTCATATTGTTTCCTGTTCTATTTATTTTTAACCTCTCCTCGCATTTTTGTTAACTATGTTTTTGCAAGCCGCGTCCGTATACGTTCACTTTAGGCGGGAATCCGGCGAATGTGACGGCGTTGCGTTTCGGGTGAAAGTACAACTGTGCGTCTTTGGCGTATTTGTTTATATACCTGACAAACCAGCTTACAGTGTAACACCTTCGGTAGCTCAGTTGGTAGAGCGGTGGACTGTAGTGGTTGAACAATCTCAGATATCCATAGGCCGCTGGTTCAAATCCGGCCCGAAGGAACTAATATTTTTTTATTGTTTTATCCACTTAATCATATCCTAACCATTCTGTTCCTTTTTGGCTTGATATTTTCTACGTACCAAATTGCTAAATATATCGCGGAAAATCCAGAAAAATAAAAAATAATAGTATAACACGAATGGCGTTTTATGTTTTTTGACAGGATTTTTTTTTATTATTATTGAAAAACGATTGGGTTCCTTCTACTTCCTGTTTTTTATGTATATTTTAGCACTGGTCGTCTGCGGGGCAGTACCTGTATAGTAGTAGTATAGTCATTATCGTAATACTCTATTATAATAACGTTTACACGACGCTGCCGAATAATTGTCGTCGTCGTCGTCGTCGTCGTCATAATCGGATTATGCGTTTGCGGTGTTTTAGCCTACGTCTCATATTATTTTTGACGTAGGTCGAAGCCACGGAGAGGCCGGCCGTCCGTCCGTCCTCGTGGCCATAATATAATATATTATAATATACTGCGAGATGACAAGACGAGGACCGGATTATACTCGGTCGCCGGTATATGGGCACCGTAATTTCCATAAGCACAAAACGACAAGCATGTCAGCAGATTTACCAGTAATAAACTGACAGACGTTTAAAAGGACTCGGCCGCGGAGATAGTATGGTACGCATTATACGCTGTCCGGCAACGGCGGGCGGGACAGTGCCAAGAAGGGTCGAAAAAGGTAAATACGTTTGGCTTCGGCCAAATTAATCCTCTTAAAAGGCACGAAGGCGGCATATTTATACTAATAGAATTCACTGTCCGTAATTCATTATCAACCCCCTCTCGCGCTTTCGCTCTCGCCGTCGCTGCCGCGCCGTTATGAATATAGTGATATAGGCGCACTCGTCACTATATACTCGAACGCCACCGCCGCCGCTACAATTGACAAATTTAAATGATTATATACATCTCATAAATGTACTATTATTATTATTATTATTATTATTATTATTATTATCATCATAAATTGTCACGGTGACGTGACGAAGAAAAGAAAACCGTTTTGTGAATCATCACTGACTCGCGAATCGGTTATTCGGTATTTATAATCCATTAATCGAGTCCAGTGTCTGTCATCTATCGCTAATGTTTACGTTGATATGTTTGAAATTCATTTAAAATATTGACTCTTATCTCATAAATTATGATATTTTTATGTTGATTAACGGTTTTGTCAAATACATTCCATATTGTTCATTAGCCACTGTCCTCGATATTAAATAATCAAATTATTCATAATATGACGTTGTGTACTTGTGTATCCCGAGTATTGAATACTTACAACCTACTGATAGATGATAAATAATTAATAATTGCTACTGTTTTGAGAACTATTATTTCACCCACAGTATAACTACTATAACAATGTATAATTAAATTTAACCCATTCGGAAGTATTATTAAATTGAATCAGCCATGCTTAAGTAAAGGAAAAATATTTTAATTTCGGGATGAATGTGAATATATACATTTTAAAAACAAATAAATATTTATTTTAATCTAGGTAGGTGTTACATAAAAAAATATTTATAAATCTTATCCCCGAGCTTTGTAATAAATACGTGAGTCTTATTTTTACTAATTAATCAATTAAGTATTTTTATTTTAATAACTTTTTTTGAACAATAGTAATTATTGTTTAGTAAATATCATAGCTGTAAAACTATATTTACCAAATGTAAGATGTGAAATGAAGTATGTGCATATCGTGCCCATGTTCATAATAAATCTATACTTTTAAACATTTACATCAATATTATGACTGTCTAAGAACAATAAATACTAAATAAATAGAATAAAACATTCTAAACGAATTATTTTATTATTTTCACAAGATGTTTTATCTTCAGTTTTTACTTGAATTGATCGCTCAGAATCTAAAACATAAATAAAATTTTACTAATTTTCATAATGAACAATAATTATTTTTTTTTGTTTTAGTTGATTTCAGTCAGTATCTGAGACAAAAATATACATTGAAAACGATAGTTGGCTTGCATTTTATCAATTATTATTAGTTATATATCAATAATGAGAAACTGTTTTCAGGATTTACAACCGTATATCTGCGTTAGATGATAAATGTATTTAAAAGTTTTACTTGATTAATAAAAAATTCAAAAATACCTAGATGTTTTAGTATTTTTCGACGGTTCCCGGTGGTGTATAACAGACACAAATTTAATTTATTTCGGATACTTTCCTATAGAGATTTACAAATAACATTTAAATTTTGAATTTTTTTGAAGACTAAGAGGTAATTTATTTTATATGTAAGATTACAACATTCAACCAACACCCACGTCCAATACAATAAGCTATCCAAAGTTCAACTTTTCTAATTTTAAAGCCAATGTCATGCAAGACAGCGTACTCTCATTGATATCGGATTATCTCAAATTTACCAATTGAATGAATTTTATTACAAAATTATCCCTCGTTCTAATATTATTGAATGTATATGGATCGGAATAAATTTAACAAAACAGTTTTTGATAGCGTTAAACATAGTTAATAAAAACAACAAAAAACGGCTTAATTTTATGATTAAAAATTTCGCTGTCTCGTTTCCACACACACACGTATATTTAGTGAATGAGAGGGGGTGGAAAAATTCGACAAACAAAACACGTCTTGAGTAAAGACGCTTTGCTGAAAATCCATTTTGAGCGCGAGCCGTGGCAAGTTCCGCGCGCTGCACAACAATGACTTGCACCCCCACCGTTTTCGGCAGCCAAGTCCGACCCTATCGCAGGGGGTAGAGTGTCCCGTAGGTCCGCCGGCGCGTTCATTTGGCCACCGCGTCTCCAACAGTTCGGTTCGGTGTCGGCACTGGTCGGCCGCGATCGTTCGTGGGGCCTGGGGGTGTGTGTTAGCGGCGGCGGCAGCAGCAGCAGCAGCAGCAGCGGCAGCAGTGGAGAGCGCGGGAAAAACTTTTCCCAACATTTCGGTCGGGTTACTTTTTTTCCTCCCCGCATACGACGTCGTACTACTCGTACAGCTCCGTGTATCGCGGAGTCCGACAAACACGGCGACCGAGTCAGGTATGTACCACACGAACACTTTTATATTTTTTTTTTCGGTTTTGGTTTTCATTTGAATTTTTTTTTTGTTTTCACTCTGAAAATTTACTTAGCACATAATATGTACGACATAATATATATTTCCAATAATAACCGATGACACCGTCGTCATTATCGTCGCGTCTTCGATTGCGAACTGCAGACCGCGTGTCCGGAACGCCGCGACAGTATTGGGGCGCGGCGGGGCCGGTGAACTTTGTTTCCAAACTGTAATAAAAGTGACTAGGTGCGGCAAACTTAGTTGTTGTTTGTTGTTCTATCGAGTTTTCGGGACTTTAAAAAGTGCACGGAGAAAAACTTTACAGAAGTTTAAGTATTTTAACTTTATATATGAAGGGCGGCCAAGTTTTTCGAACTCGGATTGTCGGGATGGGCACACGTTCAGTGTCGGTCCGTCGCCGGTTACGAATACTACCTCACGATAATAATAAATAATAATAATTAGAATAATATTTAGAATTGCTGCAACACTAAGCCGAGCAAACGTTTCCGTCCGTGTTTTTGGGTTTTTAAAAAAAAAAAATTTTCTTCATTTTTAAGTAACATAATATTATATTATCATCATGCCGTTTTCGCGTTCGGCCGACCGCCAAGTATTTTTCGCCATGCCGTTACGGAAACTTCAACGCGCCAATATACCGCACCGCTCAAATCGCGTAACCAAACGAATACTTTCCTAAAATCTACCAGGTTCGCAATTTTTTTTATCCTTAGTAAATATTTTACACTTGCAATAAATATTTTCGTGACTATATTTTGATTTTTTATAAGTATAACAATTTAAATTTCAGCTATATGATAATAATTAGATAATACTATAGTATTAATAATCGTTGGTAATACGTTGAAAAATAATAGTTTATGTTATAGAAAATTAAAGATTCACATCAATAATTGATATAAAACATTTAAAAAGTCAGTTTTACGACAGTACAATTATTTATTTATCAATTTTAGCTTTACATAAACTGCGTCACATCATTTGTTTCCTCATTCAATTTACTGAATAAAAATAATATTTTTCTATAAACAAATAATATTATTATAAATAATCATATAATATGTACCTATGTTCATTTTAAAGTTTGGCTTAGATATTAAAAGTATTCACAAGCTTAAAACAAAACTTTGGAAATTTGGTAGTAATAGGTACGCCACGATATTTTACAATATATTTATAATATATTAATAGTCTAAATTAATCATTATTGTTAAGGTCTATGAGGATAATTTTAACAGAAATTTTAATTTTTTAGTAAATAACTTATTTTAAAGATTTATTATAGAATGGTCATTATAATTTTCATGATCCGTTACTTTACACTCGTCACTCGGAAACTTAGTATATATAACATATTATTATGATGCTCAATGTCACCTTAAACTTTAGTGTACGTGTACTATATTTTTAAATAAATGTTTGATATTTTACAATGATAATTCGTTAGTTCAATAGGTAGTTCGTTTTTTTCTGAACAAGAGTGCCATTTTCATTATTCAGCAAACTATGATAAAATATAATTTGTAATAATGTATTAAGTAGGTAGCATTTTGAGACTATAGTAGATTTCGTTATCATATTTTATACTTGATGTTATGACTTCTAAATATCATAATCATTATAATGGCAAACACCCTACTGTTTTTCTTTTTCCGTTGCTGTTCTATTTGGGAACCAACACAATATTATTTTTTGTTCAAAACCGGACACCGGTAATCATTATTCATACGACAACGGAGGGTAAAATATGTAGCAAAAACGCCGTTTACCGGCACGTATACCGCCACTATTCAGCCTGTTCCTTTTTTCTTGCTAATCCTCTAGTGTGCGAGTCCTTGTATGTGAGATGTGAGCGCCGTAATTATTTCATTAATCCTTACCCCAAGCACGCCCGTATGTAATAAAGGGGTTGCTCTTGTAAACGATATCTCGAATAGGTGTACCTACCCTAAAAGCCGGTGAAGAGGAAAAAGGTTTTTTTTTATGTCATATGCACTCTCGTATTATATGTGCGCCCGGTAAGAGTGAAACAACTAGGATGATGTTATTTTCGGTCAAAAACGTGTTGGGACGCATTTTGACATAATATTTTCTTCATTGTCCTTGTATCGTCGGAAATCTGTCGTTTTTGTGGCCGTTACATACCCTTCTTACGTGAAATAAATAGATACGGCATGAAATGTTTAAACATGTTTTTGTATCTTTAAGTAACATATTATTATATTATTATAAGTAGTAGTAGTAGATACCTATTTAGTTTATATCTATGCTTATAAAGAAAAGACATGATCATGCCAAAAATCGTATGCTATTATAATATTAGAAAATCATTGAAAATCAAACATTTAAAGTTCAACTAAAATTATTTTAGTTTTTTACTGATATTGTTAGAAAAAAATAAACGTCCAGACTAATTTTAGTAAACTTATACTACAATGGCTCTTGGATTCTATAAAAATATTCACTAATATTTTTTTTAATACTTTAATATTATAGAAACACAGCAGGTTACTCGTTTTGCTTAATTTACTTCGACACAGTATCTAACCAATGTATTATTAATTTAATTTGGAAATTTACGATCATATGCCATAGATAAAACAAAACATTCATAACAAAAACAACCATTAGTTGAGCTAGTTGAATTTCAAGTTTTAAGAAAATCCGTCAAAGCAGAGAAAATTCACTAACTATTTTATACTTAAAAATGTATTGAACTTTTATTTATACACCCAATGTTTGAGTTTTTAATACAAGCTTTCTAATAAATTTTAATAAATTTGAATTTAAAAAAAAGTTTATCATGAAGCTCCATTCATTTTGTATAAGGGCATCAACTTAAAATTTTAACGAAATTCGTCAAAGACGTGCATTGTTTTGTAGACGTCAAATATAAACTGACTAGAATCATTTTTTGTCAAATACAATTATTTATCTTTAGATTAAAATTTAACGTATCTTTTATAGTGACCTTTACTCAATGGTGAGGGTCACTTAACATCCACAATACTAGAAAGTGGTTACTTGTCCACTAATTTATTTTCAGTACGATTTGTGTTATGTAAACCTGTTATTAAACTGTACAAAAATATAACAAAATATATAGGACAAAGAACAGACTTAATTTTTTTTCGGATAAATAATATATCAACGTGTAAAATTGATCGCATCGCAACG
Organism: Myzus persicae; assembly: GCF_001856785.1. Lineage (NCBI taxonomy): Eukaryota > Metazoa > Arthropoda > Insecta > Hemiptera > Aphididae > Myzus > Myzus persicae. Next base: position 121,297 of record NW_019102171.1, on the reverse strand, counting down.
TAGTCATAGGTTTCTAAAGAGAGGTGGAAAAATACTATTGATGTTATGTTTAAAATTATTAGAATTCGGTGCTTGATGTTCATCGTCACAACCAACGAGTGTAATGTACACGGTGGCGATACGCTTAAGGTGCGTTTAAAACATTTGTTGTGCTCAGTGAATGCTTATAAAACTTGCAGTTGATGAACCATGGTTCAGTGTTTTTCTGTACGATCCGCTTAAGGTGCGTTTTATAAATTCGTCTGTGCTTATAGTGAAAACTAATATGGTAACTTCTCAATGTTTTCCGATACGCTTAAAGTGCGTTTTATAAATTTGTTTATGCTCAGTGAATGCTGCACATGCTTTATCATGATAAAACTGCTCAGAGTTTTCTGGTACCTATGCTTACACTACCTGTGTTTTTTATTTATTTTTTTTACGAGACAAACATATCAAAGCATCCGATAGGCAAAAACTAAAAATGCAGTTTCTGTTTTGTTATTTTTCGAATCATTTAATATTTTGTGTTGTACGTACAACGTTCGTTTTTTACTCCAAAACCCTGAACTGTATTGAATGAGCCGGTACCTGCATCCGCTGCAGAGATATAACTTAGTTATGAAAATGGTTGTTTATTTTCGGACTAATCTTCTGTGGTTCCCGGGTTTTTTCCAAAGCAAGAATCATAAATACCAAATAAACCTATTTCTTGAAAAAGTAAATTACTTGGAGAATACCATACCATTTACCGGGATGAGTGGATCGAATGTGTTTTCTGGTTACACACGTACTTGGTCCTACTTCATACAACACATAAACGCAATCAGCACGTCCGTGGATAAAATAGCGCTCGGACGAGATTACTAGTGATCGGATACGCGAAAGCCACACTAGCTAGAATTTACAAAAATCTTACAACGTCAATCTATAATTTACGCCACATTCTATACACGATGTTTGTATACTTTGTATAAGAGTGGATCAGTAACAGCCCCAGATAGAAAGATAATAATTTTTAATCGGTTATAACATACTAATAATATGTTCTTATTTTTTTAATGATTACATCATATAATTATATATAATTCATAATATTATTTTGATTGAACGATTAATGTCAATGTTCATTTATTTTTCTTTGGCCACCGGTTTGAAATAAACACAAAAAAACATAATGTTGGTAGTTTGTTATTTTTTTTTATTTTGAAAATGATAATAATATGCAAACATACAATTTTATTTTTAGTATTTAAATTTTTATATTGATAATTTTACTTTATGACAGTATATACTATATAAACAGTATAATATTATGAGTTTAAAATTTAAATCAATGATCAAATGCTATCACATTCATAACAACCTTTAGTTGAGATCCATGTTATCACAAATGAACTTTTTACGAAAGACGACCGTGCCGTACATTTTAGTTAGATAGCATTATTTTTATGTTTTTGAAATCTGAAAAAATCAATAGATTACATCTTTGATGACTTATGCATTGTAATCGATGTCTACCTACCTATTAAGTGAACCACTGTTCAAAATTACATTTACAATAAGTAATTTCTGGTACCAAAAAACACAAACCATCTTATATTAAAAACCAATATATATTAATGAACTACCTTTAAAAATTGTTGATTGAGATGTTATATAATATGTAATATATAATAATATGTTTTATTTTCGTTTTCATCTCAATATTCTGATCGCAAATTCAAACATTTCTAATAATAATTTAAAATATTAAAATAATAATATCCAAGATATATTTTGAATATTTATCAATCTTGTTAAGCAAACTAGTATGTTTTAAATAAACTCTTATATGTATTGACTTAATAAAATTTATATAATTGTAGTTAGCATTGAGGCATTTTTAAATAGTTTCATCATACATGTTCTTTGCAAAACATAATAATTAAACCCCCATCGGAGAATATGTAATAAAAATAATAAACTGCGATTTATATAGTTTTTTTTTTTTTTTGGTATTTTTAGATCCCAAACAGATGTATTGGTTTTTTTTATTTTAATTGCACGTGTAGGTTTTTCAATATATTGTGAGCTCACTATAACGATTATAAAAGTCTCCGAATTCAATATTTCTCTCATACTTGCAAATACGCTTTTGCTTTTTCAAATTCTATAGAAAATTATTTTTTTCTCCCATACATAAACCGTAACCCTCTATGCGGCATATATTATTGCATTCAGTACAAGATAAAAAAAAAAATCATAAAGGTCAAAATCGGAAACGATCACTAAACCCCAAGCAAAATGACATATTCTTTTCGAGTGTACTTTTTTGCCGTCCACGTTTTAATGACTGCGATTTCCGTCTAAAGGTTCAAGTGATGTTCGTCCCCTGCAGTACATCGCGATCGGCGTCAAAAATCTTCGTTTGGCATATCATTTCGACCCATTGAGTTCGTAATGGTAATGGAATACCCTCTTGTTATATTGTTAAAGCGTTACGTTTTTTTTTTATATCTCTCGTTATCCCTTGCGCGTGCACCTACTCCTCGGGACGGGGTAAAAATAAAAACATAATATTATGATGCGTTAAAAATAAAAAAAAATGTTTAGTTCGAATTAGCACATAATAATATTATCATTTTGGGAAAATGGAATTCTATATACCCGGGGATTCCGTGAGGGCGTTTTGAACTTTTCTCAGCCATAAATCGGCTACTAAAATCGTCCTAACGGAAATTACACACCCTCGCGCCAAAGATACAACGATTATAGGATATTTGAAGATATTTTGCCCGGAAAACCCGAGAATGATAAACTTAAGGGAATCGAATGGATGAGAAGTAGATTGTTTTGTTCTTCGGCCGATCGGCAAAACATGATATAGTTCCTTTGACGCTTAAAGAACAATAAAAAAAACCTCTGTGTACACCCTTGTCATTACTTTTACCTACAACAGCTAATCACTTTGCATTCTCCGAGAACAAAAACCTATTTTATCTATCACCCTATGCTCTAACAGAAAATTAATTTTCCATTTGAGGAACAACTAATAAATTGCATTACACGATTAAAGCTTAGATTACTAAATGCGCGCTGTAAAGTAATCGATTATTAACAATCTTAAAATATAATATATTTTATTCACTATCATCAATATAATATCAAAATACTTTTTTTTTGTTATTATTAACATTATAATATAGTATAACATTAGATACCTATATAATAAAGTTGTGTAGGAATAATATTTTTTCAGACAAAACAAACATTATTACGTCGTGGTTCCCGGTTATCTTTTTTTGGTTACTTTGCTTATTTTCGACCAATTTAGAGTTTGTAATGAGATATTACGCTAGTATATTATAATAGGTAATAGGCATATCATATAAATTTTATAAAAACCTTCAAATCGAATCGTCATCTCACGTTGTGGTTGGTAATTATTGTCCTATCGAACTTGAAATATTGAAATCAATGGCGGATATGCCATGTTCACCGACTGTTTGGGAAGTTACTCAGAGATCTACCTAAATATTGTAATTATTTTCCGTTCAATGCGATTTTCGCAATAAGTCATTCGTACATTTGTACGAGTCTGCGGAGCATGTCAATCGGGAACATATAAACTATAATATAATATAGATATTGTATCCGGCAACAAACTTTGATTACGTCGAAACGTTTTGGTTTCCGGTTGTGTATACGCAACCGTTCTATTTTCATTTCAGACGTCTTAGGAACGCGTTTGCAAAATAATAACAACAATAATACCTATGTGCTACGCTTGGGTTTTGACGTCCACGATAAATCGTGAGTATAACACGCGCACGAGCTATATATAATTATATATTTATCCGGGACTCTCATAGCCTCTTCCGGAGGGCTTTTTGCAACAACAACAAAAATAATTGTTACCGTAATACCCGGCGGGTGGCACCGTCTGCTCCGCCGCCAAGTCACGAGACCTTCGTCAACAACACCTTACGTGATTTTAATTCGTTTCGTATCGGTTTTTATTTATTTTTCAGAAAATTTTCGTCTAAGCTATACTCCGATATAGTAATAATAATACCACATTCCCGTCTCGCCACCACCGTCATTTGCTCGATAAACGTCGACGGCCAGCACAAATTTCCTATAGGCAGGACCGCGTCAAAAACGGGAACGTGGGAACAGCTGCTGGCAGTTGTGTTATGATAATAATAATGTATCGCTTGTAATAATAATTGGCTTGCTTCTGATGGCGGGTCGTATGGTGGCTGTCTTAGGTAGGTTAGGTACCTACTTGACGAACGACGGCGGTGGTTGCCTTATTGAAGCGTGCGATTATATATTATAGGTATATAATATTATAATGTTTTCGTGACAGGCACATGTGACGCGCGCGCCGTGGGAAACGCGACTGGTTGCCGTTGAAATATAAATGTAAGTGCCGGTCACTTGGGTGCCATTAATGTTGCATATCCTGAGCGCCCACTTCTGGGATTATCCTGCCGCCACCAAGCGAAGAACGTCGTCCTTACTATATATTCGTCATCGCGGTCGTCCAAAAGGACAAAACGCGCATCGCTCGACGATAGGGCGCTAAAAGGTTTTCCTGGTCCCGTCGAGATCACACTCTATAATATTGTCTCCGTTCGCAATTCCTCCAACGCTTACATGTATGTACATATTATATGGGACGTGCGTCTGTACATTTTCACATTTTATCCGTCACACTTGCTCTAAAGCCGCGTAGTAGGTACAATGAACTAAAGTTTAATGTGTCACCTTTATATTCCGACACGAATTCTTAAAAACGTGTGAAAATCTAAACGAAAGTCGTCATCATCGTCGTCGAGACGAATGAATGTGCTACAACCCAAAATTCGTTACCGATGCATTCGTAGTTGTAGTGTGAAACTGATAATATTATTATAATTCATTTAAGAGCTTTTCCATATTTTGTATATGTGATTTAGGTACCTAATTTAATATCAGTTTAAATTAAATGATAATACAATATCGTTTGAGTTAAATCAAAAGATTTTTTTTAATACCTTTACATAACAATCGTGCATCATTTATAATCAATCGTTTACAACATTTATTAGAACCACCAACGACATAAATTTAAGTTGTAACGCATCTATTTTTATTTTTAAATAAATACTGAAGAATATTGGGAATACTTATTTATAAATGATATACTGTGGGAATACAGACTATTAAATTGTTTTGTATAAAATAACAGCAACCATAGTAAAATAAAGTAAAAATGTATTTTTAGATACAAAAAGATAAAATTTAAAGTTTGTTTTTTCAATATTTTATGACATTATATTTTATTTTTCTATCATGTAAAACTTGTGTATTTTATCTTATTTGTATCTCTAACTATATGTTTCAATCCACTTTTTACCTGCTTTTTGATAAATTTCTTCACTTTTGTCTTTCAATAGTGAAAATACAAATATTTTAAATCATAGGTATCATACAATTACACGAAATTCTATTGAAATATTAATTTATATTATGTTTATGAGTTATTTATTTTATGGAAATATTCATTTTATATACATATGGTACAGAAAATCGATCAATATTATATTATATTATATAATATCTCTATACCTATGTTGTGTAGTAATAAAAATAAAAATCACAATAATAAAAATAATATCAATTACATAATAATATTATAATTGAGCTGTAATAACTTTTGATTGAAGTTAATAAAAATTTTTAAAAAAAATTATAATATACTATGTAAGGGGAAATTATTATTAGTTTTACAATAAGATTCTATATTATTTTAAAATATATTCTCTGCTTTTTTAGCCATATTCTACCCACGTACAAAAAGGTTATAGGTACAGGGTATTTCTTTTTTTTATTATTATTAATATATTATAGATTATTATTATTTTTTTTTATTGTTAGTCGAATAATGCTTTAATATTTCAACGATTGACAATCAAACGGTGAGCAGCTCGCGTAGGCATTGCTCGTTCATTATTATTAAAATGAGCTTTCGTGCAGGCAGCCAATAATTTTCGAAAGGTAAATAATTAATAACCGGTAATCGTGACTGAATGGGCATGTCATCGAGTAATACCTATAATAACGATACTTTACTAGGATTCAATTATATGCGTCGGCCCGCTACTGGTGCTGAGGCGCTATTCGGGGGGAGGTGGTCGAAATCACTATATTAGGTACACTGTAGGGGGCGAGGCACTGCTAAATATTCGGATCACGTGAATGCCGGTGGATTTATGCCGTGCGACGAAAGGAACACACCACGGCCGGCGTAGTTCTTTAAACGCCGACGACTTTGACCGGCATGAGACCTGTCATGAAATATTTAACAGACAAAAAGTTACGGTTTTTGTGTGACGAAAAAAAAAGTTTCTCTTCTTTATAATAATATATAATATATATATAAAGAAAAACACCTCCTCCCAATATAATAATAATAAGTATATACGACGAAGAAATTATGAAAATCCGTCCCGCCACGCTACCGCCGTCGCTATATCCGTAGGAACCGAATTCGCACGCACGCCGTTGAGACTGCGAACGACTTTTTTTTTCTTTTTTTTTTCTACTAGCCCTTTGCCGAAAATAAAAACTTTTCGGGGTAACGACAAAGTTTCCCACACTCACCCTCTCCCACATCCCACCCCCTTGTTCCATACTCACGGCCCACTACTACCCCTATATATATAGGTATATACAGTATACACACGCAGTATATACGCGCGCAAGAAACTGCTCACGTTCATCATTCGTTAGGCAGCGTAGCTCCCTCGGATAATACGATTTACAGAGGCTCTATATATTAAACCTGCGTACAGACTTACACCCACACACCCGCACACACTGGTCCCCGATTTTATGGTATGTTGAAAATATTTGGCTAATGCGATAGTCACGAATGTAAGATATAATTTAATATTTTATTATATTATATTATTTGAAATATACCTATATGTATATAGTTGCGATTTGTGAATTCGTTTTCGACACGCGAACACGTTATGAAACATTTTTTTCTGTTGTTGTTTTAATTCGATTTTATTCATATGTATGTACAAATATTTTATTAATCTCGCAAGTCTCTAAAGTCTTCCTAGTTGATTTAAATATTTATTTAACTGATCAATAATTATCGTTTTGGATTTTAGTTAGGTTAGCTAATAAATCTATTACTATTTATTATTGAAGTGGATTTTATAGGTTCATAGTTTTGAACTTTTGGGCATATTTAATCGCATTTTTGGTGTTTTATTCAGGACATGACATTACCAGCCCTAATCATTATAAATTCCAAAGAATAACGTCTCTAGTTACATGTTCTCAATGCTGTAAACAAATGATGACGGTTACTTGTTCGAGTGACGCCCGTAAGCCAAACGTCACAGAGGCGTCCTATTCGTCGATTTTAAAATGCGCGAAATAAATATCATATTATTATATAACTGGAAAAAAAAACGCTCACAGACGCTGTCCGCCGCCACCACCGATGAATGGGTTCCAAATGCGCAGATATATTCCCCATAGGCCACAAACAAGCCGGTATGTAATTTTTTGTTCCGTCGGAGGGTAGAAATGTTTTCGTCTAAATTTCCCGTTAAGCGCAAACTTTTGACATTCTCGGCAACGAACAGAGTGAAAATATATACATGTATTATTGTTTAAAAAAAAAACCTTAAGAAAATGGGCTCCCCTTCTTTTTTTGCGCAATAACAATATTATATATCCGTCTTGCAGGGCTGAAAATATCTTTGGTTTTATAGCCAAATGAATATCAAAATAATGCCCATTAAAGTTGAATAATTGTTTTTTAATACACCGCCGCCGTGTTAACTGGCTCGGAAATCGAAGAAGTCGTCCTCGCCGACGGTAGTAAGAACCGGGTGAAAAAATATATATATTATTGTTTTTTTTCTTCTTCGCTTTCTCCTTTTTGCATCGATAATCAATTTCGTCCTCTAATTTTTCTCCCCCCCTTTCCGTCATTATAATAATATAATATATTATTACAATAGGTATATACACTTGTGTGTGCGTATAATATATTATAATATTGTTTGGTTTGGTATACATCACCGCCACTGACTGCGATTCGGTGGGCCGTGTAATTCGTATATTTCCATTTGTGCAATATATTATAAATGATAATAATTTAATAATAATATTGTAATTATGCGGCATCGTTCCGCGTACGATATAACAGCGATATATTTTCTCCGTCCCGAACACTCGCGATCTTCTCCGGCTATTTTCTGAGCTCTCGTTATTTATAATATAATTAATTACAAATATGACTTGGAACTTTTCGCAATTTCTACGTCGCGTTCTTCATACTATCATGTAGAGTATAAAACTCATATTGCAGTACGCACAAGGCGGTCTGCGTGTATGTAAAAAGTTTTACAGTCCACATTACATATAAGTAAAATAATTAAAACAATTTCACTTTGAAGACACATTTGCTGTGTACTTGTAAAGGTTTGCAGCAAAAGATCCAATCACTCGCCGATGCATTATTTGCGCAAATATATTAAAATATAATATTCTTTAAAAGAGCACAGGTTGACCTGCGTGACATCCTCCGACTAGTACCTAAAAACACGCCATCTGGACGTAAGGCCGTATACAACATATTAAACTGATCGGACGATATATTATTATTATTACACGGTCGCGGACATCTGTAAAGAAAACGGACCGACACGTTTTCCGCTCGGCCAACCCGAAGAATATGATATATTATAATTTACATAATATGCACATATTATAATTTACGTTTAAAGAAAATGATGTACTCGCGTGCTTCGCTTCTCAGTTCTCGTCCTGAGAGTCTCTGTCCTCGTCCTGTCCACCCTTTTATTAATGCCCGCGTATATCTTATATAGATTCTCCGAGTTTATAATGCGATCCGTTGGACCGTGACGCGTACTTTGACGGTATTATAACGGATGTCCGGTTCACGTCGGGTCTGTTGTCCATCATCAATACGATGTGTTTCCGCTCTTGCGAGTCGCCACGGCCCGTCTATATTGTATACGACACATATGTGACGAGTCGTAACGGCGAATCGTTATTAGTCGTCTCTTCTTAAACTTCACTCTTTCTTTGGTAACGCACAACGTTTTTGCAAACATATTAAATAAATGAACTGAGGAGTATATTCTATTGAATTTCACAAAACCGTTTTTGTACATAATAATATAGCATATTCTACGTATTGTGTACAGTTAATAGAAATGAAAATAAGCAATATAATAATGTACACTAATAATATCGTTCAATATTATTGAAATATATTTTTTTAAATGCTATTTTAATATACGATTAAATATATTGTGACTTAAATTATAATATATTTCACCGTACATATAATATTATATTATATAATATGGTGTCTGGATTTTGCCCTTCGATACACAATCCGTTGGGGGAAAATACGGTTTTCTGTATACAAATCGATCGGAGTCCAGAACTCCAGACTATACTTACCATAAAATAAACACGGTATCGTAAAATATGGTGAAAAAATTGTGGGTTTTCCGCGTTTATGATGGCCAAACCCACGTGGCTCATAAGGAACTTGAATAAAACATTAGGCGACAGTCGCCCTCGTGTACTCATACCACGAACGGTATATTATGTACATGGAAGTCCGTCGGGGGCAAGTCAAGGGGTTTCCATAAAGTTCATGATCCATGAACGACAATAAAAATTGATTTCAATTGTCAGGCTATTCGTGAGTAAATCGAGTCTGGCGCAATGTATATTATAATATTATGTAAAATGTATTCAAAATCACCAAGCAATGTTACAAAATTAAAATAATATTATACATAAAACTCACTACAGTTATAGATAATTAGCATTTGGCAAATGAAACATTAAAAGTTCTTTAATCAGTTGTTATATTGAGTTACGAGTATAAGCAAAGAGAACATAATTGCTAACCTATTTATCAATTATTACTATTTACAATGTTTGCTTTCATAATAAGTCATAATATTATATTAATATTGTAACTTATGAAGTCTTTGTCTCGAACACAAACGCATGGCGGCAATTGTAAGACCTGCACGCTTTATTGTTGTTGTAATTCGTATAAAACGATTATCAGCGGTATTGCGCTAGGAAAATATGATTAGCTATAATGACAAAACTGATGAGTGATTTGTATTGCATTTATTATATGTTATAAGAAGATTTCTCGGGGTATTCTTCAAAAAATATTTTCGAAGTTAATAGTTCAAAACTGCGGCCGGCATAAGGTGTATTTTGAGGGGAAAAAAGAAATCAGTCTGTAGAACTTGCGGGAAGTCGCATACAGCGAAGATTTCTCGTATAAAATTATTAAAGTTAAAAAAATTCAAGGGAGGAGTAGTAAGAAATCCCAGGAATAATATCGCGCGCAAAAAGGGTGTTTTAACGTGAGCTTAATGAAGGCCGTGAACGATAAATCACACTCGTTGCTGGAGAAAATATACCGGAGCCTCTGGATCCCCTTTACGAGAATAAAATATTTCGTCTTCTTCATATTTCCAGCTACATGTTTAAATGCTTGTTTTTATATATATTTTGTTTTTATTATTTAACGCGAGCAAAAAGGACGCACATGTTGTACGTTTAATGGGCTTCCGCCATAATTCATATTTTCCACATAAAACAACCTGGAGGAACACGGTTTCCACGACCCAATATGTTTTCTTTTTTCACATTAATAAATCATTCGTTTTCATCGGGAAAAAAAGTAATTGTTTTTCTTTCGTTCTTAAAATTTACATTCTGCCGCTCATCACGTTGCTATCAGTATAGGAAAAGTTTTTATTTTTTTTTATTCACACAGCCGTATCGATAAGATGTCTTGCGCGCCTCGAAACATAAGAAAAAGTTTCACCTCCGTAATAATAAATTTATCATCATTATTATAATATGACTATTTTAATTATATAGGTACTACTTGGAAATTAGAATCGTGTTTAGTTAAAACGGAAAACAAGATAACCTATCATATATAAAGTTAACATTTTGATACATTTTTAATACTGTGCAATTGACTTTTCAGGGGCCTGGGTAAATTAATTGAGTCATTATACAGTTCTTCAAAAGCAACTTATATTTTCTTATATGTATTTATTCTAAAATTAATTCAATAAATTTGAAATTATTATAAAAAATATGTATAAATAAGAAATGAAAAAAAAATGAAATATGTAAATATATGTAAACAAGTATAAGATCATTTTATTCAGCCTCTCTCGGAACATAGGTATCCTACATTTGTCAAAGTTGGTAAATTTAATTTGGAAAAAAATATACATTTGCATATAAATTTAAGTCCTAGTGTAGGTCCGATAAATCTGTTCACTGAGCGTAAGTAGGTATAAAATATGTAAAATTTAAATATTTCGAAACATTTCGTCGAATCACTGCTGCTGTTGCGTTAGTATTAATAAAATATATTATATAGAACTTCGATGAAATACGGCGAACATAAATTAACACAAACGATAAACTATCAATAATAATGAACACAAAATTGTTATTGTTATAACCGCTGTAACATTTCCGAGTGCGACTGATTAATTAAAAAAAAAAAATGTTCAATGTTCGGTGTTATATGAAGCACTCTATATACTCTGTATGTACAATATTATGACGACGACACACGTATAACTATTTACATTAAATTAATATTATTGTTTATTGTAAAACGGACAAGCCTGATCCAAATATTATGAACAATAATCCGAAAACTAAAATTCATAGCAGTTTAATATTAATAACAGTAGCACATAACATAGATAACATTGCACTAAATTGAAGTGACTGGTTTCGTCCTGAAATAAGAATGATCGATCTTCGTTCGTTACTCTCATCATTCGTAGAACGTAGGACTGTTTAATAAATAATTTGCAAAATTATATTTTATTATTTTTTTCACCTATTGGATCACCCCTTCCCCAGTGCGACCGCGAGTCCCCTGAGAATGTGTCTAGCTAATACCGACCCGAGTGCACGCGGGACTTAGCTGTGTATTTATATATATATATATAGACTTTTATCCGTCGGTAACGGCACGCCGCCGCCGCGGTAAAGGGGCCTCGTTGATTGATGCACCTCGTACAATGTGCCATTTAGCAAGCCGCGGCCTTTGAATGAGGTGCAATTTGCTACATCTTGTTAAGCACTTAGCCACCCCTCCACTCACCGGCCGGCATCCGACGTTATTATCGCGCCGGTGAGAGGATCCCGCGGGACGGGCGAGGGGGTACTTTGCGGCGGAATACAAAAGTCAAATTTGCGCGCCCCCGTCTTGACGAGGTAAACGACGACGGCGACGGCGACGGGACGTGAATATATGTAAACCTCTGGTGGCTCATATGTAAGACGGAAATACGACTTGTGCTTGAGTGCGTGTGTGGTGTCGGTCTGTATATATTATATAGGTATATACAAATGTAAGTATATACGGTCGGGGTGTGGTGCACTAAACGTCGACAGTTATTGCCGCGGCATAATACACGCCAGTCCCGGCGAAATGAACCGATTTTTCTTGTTATTTTTTCGTTTTTATTTCACCGCACCCGCTGTTTCCATTAGTCCGGATAGTCATATCTCTCCTCACGCGTAACGGTATATTAGGTATATACGCCGCGGCGATGGTGAAACGTGTATTAAACGCTAAGGTCCCGGTGTACACATTATAATAATGTATTTTTTTGTACTGGCTGTACAACCCCACTTTTCCCAGAAAAAAACGAACAAATATATAAAAATAAGCCACTATATATAGGTTTGTCTCTTATATGATACCTATTCAAGGGTGTCCATCAGGAGAGATTTTACTGTACCAATAACGCACATACACTTGTATACATATACAAGATTATAAACCTAACCTACTTCCCTCTCTGTTTCGCGATGAATACCTTAAAAAAAAAACAACTTATAATTATACTCAAAAATCCGACAGTAACGATAAGAATCACACTTGTCGAGGTGGTCGTCGGCCAACATGACTATATTAAAAAAGGGTCACTCGAATAAATGTATCGTTAAATACGTCCGCAACGTATAGTAGATAAAAATGAAAACGTCTTGTAGACACCTGTAATCATAATATTGTTGAGCATAATAATATTGTACGATCGCATTGCAATAAAATACGGTTGAATTTGTTTCCGGATGACGTTGATACCTATCGGAAACGTGTCACTCGTCCGCCGATGCATATAATATAACCCATATAATATTATAACATTGAACTACCCATAGCGTATATATAGTGTTGTAGCCCGCGTGTTATTTGTTATGGGCGCCGTCGCCCCAAGTCTGTAGTATACGAGCGAGCAAATATCACCGTCAAACGAACGCGCTCGCGAATCTATATATTGCGATATCTATATATGTATATATACGCTATTATCCGCGAGTGTTTACCGAGGGGAAAATCCACGATTCGCGTCTACAATAATAATAATATATAATACATACTCCAGTAAGTTACCATACATCGATAAATCACGTATGTGTGCTTGTGTATGTTGTGCAGTGCACATGGAGTTGAGGAATATAATTCTGCAGTGGTTGACCGTGGGGGAGAGTCCAATTTTTCGCTCTTCAGCCGAGACGGACTGGCGCTCCACGAAAATGTATAGGTATATATTGTAATACAACTCCCAAGATAGTACGCGTATAAAATAATATGCCTACGCGATATTATCATATCATTGCTTGGTGGTATGAAGCTAAATATAATAATAATAATAATAATAATAATAATAATAATAATAATAATAATAATACAGTCGAGAAACGGTGGTTTTGGGCCATTCGCAATCTGGTCGAAACACACGTCCCTGAGGGAAACAATACGACGAATTAAGTGGCCGTTTTGATATCCACCGGAGTGTTCGAGAGGTTTAACCTCTGGCTGTTGATCCATGTTAACGACTGTAAAGCCCTCGGCACCCGGCCATAATTACATTATAAAGTCATTATTCGCCTCCCGTCCACACCCCCGCCACAGCCTCGGGCCCGATACCACAACACCATTCGGACAACTCAACTCTCTCACTCTGTCTAACCATTTCTCGCCGTCTCTCCATTATTTCCACTCGTCTCTCATTCGTTTACTCTCTCCGTCTCGCCGTGTGTTATGTTATAACAATAATAATGTCCAACGACGGTTTTCATATGATTACAATACCTATGTTATAGGTATATCATAAACACGTTCAGTATAGGTGGGTTATGTAATAATAATGTGAATAATAATATGTTCGTTACCCGTAATTTCGAAATCGGTCTACGAACAATTATAATATACTTCTTTCATAAACACACAAAAAAAATGATGAAATAACTTAAATGAAGAATCAACTAAAAATTCTATTTCCTATATCACGTACCTTTCCTGATCACTACAATGTGTTTCGATAATATGATTAGTTCGATTTCTTGAAACCTATAGTTGATTACTTGATTAAAATAAACTGCAGGTATCATCGTAAAATACACAAAATAATCAATCCTAAATCGTTTGTCGTGCAATTATTTTTTTTCATATTATTCGATGAGACACGCGTCATCATCAAGTTTACCCAACATATCATACAATTTGTATTTTAACACAAATATTTTCGTATTTGAAACACCCCCGGCGGTGGGTTAAGGATATCATTTAGAACTTATTTTGACAGTATACATTTATGTATAGGACCCACACACTAAAAATATGCAACAAAAAAAATAACAAATTCACGCGCTTTATTTATTCATAAACAAGGATTATATGTTTCGCTCACGTCTATTTTCTCCATTTTACTCGCTCCTTTGGGCTGTAAACGAGCGTCTACGGTCTCTTAGACACGAGGCAAAGATGTCAAGTGTCGCCTGGGGAACACGTCTGTCGTCTGTACACACGTCCTGAAGCGGATAAACGAGCCGAATAGCCTTACACACACACACTCCCTCTCGCGTTTTTCAGCCCAGGGGGTACAAATGCGTCAACAATGCCAATTCGTTTAACAATCAACTTTTTTTCCTCTGACTTTTTATCAAGAAAGGTTATAGAGATTTCTATCACTTAAAGAGGGTTGCCAAAAAATGAAAGATAAAAAACATATTTCCTCTAGGAAAACGCTGCACTATTAGCGAACGTCAATTTCGATCAATTTTGCAAGGACCCTCAAGTTGGTCCGTTCTTCATCAACTCCTAAGATTTTTATTTTTATCATTATTATTATTACTATATATTATTATTATTTTTTACTCACTATAACCACATCGAGTTGAGTTGCTCGTAAAATATTATAATTCTCCATCGGACGAAGGTTTTAGGCTGGTAATTATTTCAAAACATTCGTGCGTGAAATTTTCATCCTCCGGTAGGTTTTCAAGTTAATAACGGCTGTAGTTGTGGCTGGTGGGTGGTTGGAGGGCGGACAACAGATTGTTTTTTGTACTTCATTTTGAGAGGCCTGAATGGAACGTTAATTAATTTAAGGAAGGAAAATTATTTTTATTTTTTTAATCGGGTTAAAAAAGGTACGTGTAATATAAGACGACATATGAACATTTTCAAAGTACTCGAGACATGATTAGAGTGGTTTTATTATTGGTATATATAATAATATAATGGTGTATGTGATATACTATACATGGGTACCTACCCAACATTTTGCTATCATGTTGTAATTAAAAACGTTAAAATATAAAACTTGTACTCATTTCACTCTAATAATGAAATGAGCTTAATATAAAATTAATTTCGGAAAAATGAAAACTAGAAATAGCGTGTATTTCAAGTGCATATTATTATATTTCTTAATGCAAAAATATAAAACTTTGAATGATTCGTTTTATGGCATACGTATTAAAACCTTAACAACACTGAATATATTATTAGGTTTACAATTATCAATGCAAGAGTCTATAAAACAATCATTTTAGTTTTTCTTTTGTTTTCGATTTGTTGTATACAACGGAATTTTGAAATTAAATCCAGAACATTCACGTAGGTAGCACAAGTAAGTTTCCATCGGTTTGGCGAAATCATCAAAATCACTCCTACGTTGAATCCCTTCGACATTTTTTCTAATTTTTTTCCATATACACTATTTGAATTATTGCCGTATCAACAGTTTTGTGTGGATCCTAGCCCGAACAATGTTTCCCCTCTTATGTCGGAAATCGCTAATTAATCGGCATTGTGTACAGAGGCGTCAGAGCAAAACTTGGAGTATCATTTCAGGCATAAGATTGCAATTAGCTGGTTTAATCGTTGAACACAAACTATCAAATCACACGGCCGGCTTGAGATCGGTTTCCTACCATAGTCAACCCCCTCCCACCGTTTTATCTCCCTATATCCGTATGCCACTATTACTCTCTGGGGTTTTCACATACACACGCAATTACCGAAAGCTTTAGTCCACATTTCGCTGCCATAAACATAGCGATAACTGATCCCGAGGCTTCTAGTTGAAGACTTTACTGTGCTGCGTTCTTAAGAGACCGCAGAAATATAAAACTAAAAAAAATCATTCAGCGATATGCGCAACACACAATACAGAGATCGTTTGATTTCATTATTATTATTGAAATTGATTTAATGAGAAATGTAAAAAATATATTTATTCAGTATACACTTCTTCAATAATGCCGATACCACTCTTCTTATATTTGGTCGAGATATGACGCAGAAGTACTACCTGCCTACGTTTTTAATTGGAAATTATCCACCACACAATAATATAATATTATGATCATCATTATAATTAAAAGGCATACTGACGATAACAAAAAATTGTAAGTGCGCAAGCGGATTTTACGATTTCTCGTTATTAAAGTGTTATTGTTACGACAAAGGGGTTCTTTTGAAAATTAAACTTTTAGTTCTGGAAATATCATAGTATATAATATAAATTACTTAAAATCAGCGATGAACTTCGCCAATATTATTTGCAACTCAAAAGCACAATTGATTGATGTGTATAAAGTATACAAACCGACGTTATTGGTGTAGACTGTACACTGTAGAGTTTGTATTAAATCATACTGCATATTATTTAATTCGCTGTCGTGAAATCATTAGTATTACGTCGAAACTTAAACGTATCACCTATAATAATATTTATGTAAATAAAGTCAATATTCTTTGCCATTCACGTCTTTAACAGAGTACCTATACCCACCAATGTGAAAATCATCCCGTCGACAGTCGACGGAAATCGAGGAGCGCTCATCCCTGCTGACACGCGATGTTGTCACGAAATTAGTTCATTTAAATTTTTTGAACAACTCTACAACTGTGATGTTGAATACACGTGTATAGGTACGCCACTCTCGATAACGTTTCTAACGGGTTTCCTCTTATACGACGGAAAATGTAGGAAAAGCCACTCGACGAACGCTGCCACCGCATCTCCTGACCGAACGGAATTATTATTATACTCTCGCGACGTGACAAACCGAACGCCGGACATCCCGCCGTCTCCGCCGACTACGCCTCATTATCGCGATCTCTGCCACCGCAGAAGATATATGTATGGTCCACCGCCTCCGTCGCTACCTGTCCCCGCGACGGTCGGTCGAAGACGTGTCCTCAGACATGGTGGCACGGCACTGTCCGGTCCACAGCTCTCAATCAATCGAGTCCCGGAGCCATTATCGTTCCCTGAACAATCATGTACTACGGTCCTTGGCCTAGGGAGTGCGGGACCTACGAGGACCCGCGAAACAAATATAATAAGGGACGGCGGCAGCGGTGGTGAATCGATAAGAGATCGACGGTGGCGACTTCGCGTAATTCTCCTGGGACTCGCCGAAACCCCGCCCCGCGCGCGCATTGTCTTAAAGAGGTTTCCCGGACCCAGGGCCAGAGGGATTACACTCGGGAAACGTGTGGTGATGGTCGGCTGCAGCAGCAGCAGCAGCAGCAGCAGCAGAAGCACGGTCTCTCGCTCTGTCTCTGTCTCACCCTCTCTCGTGTGCGTGTGTGTATGTGTGTGTATCGCACGTTTCGACCAATTATCCCCTCTGGACGCGACGTGAATGGACCCCATCGTAGTCGCTTTTGAATTATATTTACCACGCGCGTATACGCGGCCGAGACGACGACGCGCCAATTATAATATTATAATACCGTATTATACACACACACACACACACACACACAAACGTATTGGCCAAAGCTGCGCGTTAAGTCGCACCCACCGCGGATATTATCATTTGCTTACGTACTATCCATTAGGTAGGTATTGTATAAAATATATAACAGCTGCGGACAACGAATTGTTAAACAGATAATAATATTATGGATACGTGTCTTGTTAATGCGATACCTATATATAGGTAGACATATCTACCTAAAACGATCGACGTGATAATATTATAATGATTACGTGGAGCGATGTCATATGTTAACTATATAGCTAACGTCTCTAAAGTGTATGATAAATTATAGAAGTGTCGTTTTGCCGACGACTTGACAGCTCAGTATCTGCACCTATTGTTTTGTTTGGAACACATCTGATTGCGGACTTGCCTCGAAAGTTATAACATCATAATTGATTATATTATAAACTACTTAAAGATCATATTATATTCAAATTCTTGTACTTTTTTACAAACTTCCATTTTTTCACTAAATAATTTATTTGAAAATGCTGTACCTACCTACTATTCAAATTTCAAACAGAAATCTGACGAATAATTTACAGTAAAATAAGAAGGATCCTCATTTAAAAATCAGTAATTTTTATTTAAAACAACTATTTTAGAGATGTTATTAAATTTGTGTTAAAGTTTTCGTTCAGCCTTCGTACCTAAGCAAAACTACGATCGACAGCTAATGCATTTTTTTTTTAATGTTGTATAAAATATATAAATTAAATATTTATTAGTATAATTGTTGTTGGATACGTTATTTTATTACACATAACATTGGTAGGATTTTATTTTTTCTCCGCGTGATAGTTTAATACAAACGATATGTGTTTTCTGGGAATGGGTTTTCCGTGCGGATGAACTTGTATAGGTATATATATATATATATTGGAAACGTCAAGCGGCTCCCGTTGCTTTCTGGAAATTGTTTCTCGTGTTTGAAAACAACTCGGTAGGACTGAAAAAAAAATAACGAAGAAGCTACGTCGAAAACCGTAACCGGAAACATATTAAAGGTAATGGTCTCGAAATTATTATTGAATGAAATCCGGCACATAAAAATGTCGGGGAGTCTTTCGCTATTTATTGCGCTCGGATGGTTCTATGTCGCATTTATCCGTCGACAATCCAATAACTCCCTCGGCATTTTTTCACTATACTCTTGCAGTCTGACGTAAGTACATATATATATATATATATATTTTCGCGTTATTGTCAGTAATTGAATAATTTGTACACATGTTGACCGACCGTTCTTTTTGGAAATTATTTCTTATTTTTTCCCCTTGTCCGTGACGACACGATGAAATGGCAGCGTGGCGGAGTAGAAGAAGAGGACCGAGGAAAATCCCGTATAATATTGTTATTTAATGTGTACAACAAAATGTACACCACCCGACGACGGACGAATGATAATATACATATATCCATACATACATACATAATAATAATGTATAGAAAACCGATAAATCCCATGTTTATGCATGCAAAACGAACCTCCGGATGACCACCGGATGTGTCCGGGTATCGGAAACGGACGGCCGCGTTATTTACATAATAATATAATATCTCGGTGTGTAGATCTTAACATGGATGCGAAGAAATAAAGAATGTACGTCTCGCTCGTCGGAATCTCGACCGAAACGGGTGCCCCGTGTTTATATGTATGCAATGCGCACACAAATCGAATTATTCATATGGGGTCCTAGTCTCGAAGGACGTTTTGCACTTCCGATCTCTTATCCCCCGGTTCAGTGAAAGAATAATAATAAACGCACTTTATACAATATATATGCAATTTTCATCAGAATCTGAAAGCGTAAACGTGCTCAAACCAAACGCCGTGGCCGGGTAAATTTTTATGGCCCGTTGCAGGCTGGGACTAGACTGACGACGCTGTTGGGGCATGTGCGTGTGTGTAGACGAGGGTGATAGAGAGGGAAAAAATGCTAAAATCAAATTTAATAGCTCTCCGGTCATAAATGCGCCAGAACGATTTCGCGCGTTTTATTATTTAACTGTTTTTCGTTTATATATGCATGTGCAATAACATAACATGACGTATACATGCATGCCGAGCGCAATAATGACGTATTAGCGTAGACGGTTTATGACTATTTTATATTTTGTACGGGTTTGGCGTTCGTACAAGTTATTTTGACACGTATTATAACCGTGGAGGGTTTGAAACGACTACGGGAAAAAAAGATACAATTTTATTTTTCATTTTTCCTCCAACTTTGGCTAAGATAAAAAGTTACTATAGCTCGAACATTGAAACATGCACATACATATTACATGATAATAATATATTGAACAAAACCGTTTTATATGCTATAACAGAGTCCCACGTTCTCACTGCAATTTGCACATGACCTGGGTGTACATTTTTATGCATTTTCAGTTGGTGAAAAATATTACGACATTTTGGTGCTAATCAAAATAATAAACTCAACTCTTTCGCCACGTAGATAGTACAGATAAAAAAGCAATATATTTTTGTATTTATCGCTTATACTATGCACAGAATGACGTCGAAATGTGAATAATCACCTGAAGTATAAATTGTTTATTGTTATTTCGGTGTATCGGCTATTTAAATCGCCAATCGAAATCTGCGGTGCATATTCGACTGAATTGTGTTTAAACTGCCCTGCTGCTAGTAAAGCAGTAACTAAAAAAAATTGAATTTTAGGAAAATAAAGTTTTTGTTTTTTTTCTGAGTTAATTAAATATCTTAAGTTCTTATTTCAAGAAATTCAAAAATGCTAATAATTTTGAGATGGATAAATTATTTTTCGATATTTTTCTCATAATTGAGAAAATTACTCATCAGATGTCGTTTTTCCTGCATTAAACCTGCATGAAACCTTCGTTAAATTATAATATGCAGAGTAATTATTAAATTAACGATATTTCGTCAAAACCTCATTTGTATGTAGGTACTTGTATTGTAATATTACTCTGGCTATCCCAATAGCAGCGTTTAATTGCGTATTGGTAAATAGGTAATTACTAATTTATTAATCAAACGATGCGATACTGCGATACACCGAAAAGGGTGCAGTATCTACATGTATGGCTGTATTGTTGTTGTTGTTGTTGTTGTTGTTGTTGTTTGTACCGACGAACAGTAATTGGAAAGATGCGATAGTGCGATAATACCACCAATAAAACTACGCGAGACCAGCTACAACGTATACAGACGTTTGTGTACGATACAGCAGTATACTTAAATTTTTTAAAATATATATACGTATTGGTACCAGGTTCCGGTAGGCACAGTCGGTGTACCTGTATACCGTAAACGGACATTTTTAATTACACATTTCGGTGGACTGTATGCGTTACAAAACTATATCTAGTAAGTAAAAAACAAAAAAGAATTGGCTCGGTGTGGATGGTGGGAAAGGGCTCGTAGTTTATTCATCGAACACGCGGACACGCGCGTTCACCCACGTCGTTGGGTTATTGTTTGTTCACCGGGACCGCGTAATTATACACTGTGACATCATACAATATAACCTATTACCTATGATATACCCATCGCAATAATATTATACGTTGTCCGCCGCACTTATACATCCCGCTTAAACATAAATTAATATTGCATTGCATAACTTGCTACATATTACAATAATGAATAATAATTAATACCATACCATTCAGCTGATATCGTGCATGGTATTAATTATATAGCTATATTTCCGATTTTTTTAAAATACTTTTTGTTTGTGTGCGTCATCACAAAAGCATCTCGTTTCTTATTAGTCACTACTGTGTCCATATAGTGTAATAACCAACTCGTATCGTTGGCTTGGACTCAATCTACCTATACTATCCTGCATCGGTAACGAAGTTTTATAAAGTATTTTTCACGATTTCCTTTGAATTCCGGCCGTAAAAATGACAATACTGCGATACGATATGACACATTGTGACGACGTAGGGTATCGTCGCGCTCTCCTCTGTCGGCAGTTAATTCAAAGGCGGCACGAATGTCTTCGGAATGCCGAAATAGCGTATTATCTTCCATTATGGTGTGTACACAATATATATACACTGTCGTCGTCGTCGTCATCGCACACATATTATTATATAACGTCGCGGAGACGAGCGTAGTCCGGCATTGTTCGCGTAACCCTTTCGCGGATGGACGGCCGTCGTCTCATGCCGCGCGCTGAACCGTACTGAACCCGAGGGCCCGCGACGACACGTTTTATTAAATCCGTCTCGGCGGAACGAACTACGACTGCAGTCGGTAGAATATGCGGCGATTCATCAGGGTCACGGGGGATGCGGGTGGGGGTGTTTGAAACGTTCAAAGACTATATACCCTTTGACGGTGCGGATAATCGCCCCAACACACGCTTACACGCTTAGGTATACTGTGTATATACGTGATTGCTGAGCTATACCTAATTGTCTACTTTGCCGGTTTATCAGAAAACAATAGTTAGGAAATCTCCGTGATCGTTCTGAAATCCCGTTTTTTTTTTTTTTAATATACAACGCAGTAAGCTTTATAACTCTATAAACGATTAAAAATGAATTTGGTGATTTGAAATTTGACCAAAATTTCGTAAAATGCTAACTCGGTTAGGTTAGGCACCCACCTGCCGCGATGCTCCATTGGCTCTACCATCACTGCGGTGATTTAGGGTTAATATATTGTATGATATGATAGCAGCGGGTCACGTGGTACGATGTGGGTACAGTATCATTATGTTTATAACATTTGACGTTGTGCGAGCGTATATTGTTGGGCTTCTCGCGGGGAGAAACCACGACGGAGCTGCACCCCAGCCTCGCGCGAGAGAGATAATTAGTTTAGCTTTCGACTCGGGCGCGTGGGAGATGCATGCCGCTGCCGCTGTAGTCTTTCGAAATTAAAACTGAACCGGATGTACGCGTGTATAATATATAATAATAATAATAATAATAATAATGGTTTAATACGAACCTCGCGATATCCGCTGTTTTAATATCGGACCGGAGGTGACGACGGTGCGGGGGTGACAGCGCGCAGTGTTTTCAGACCGCAGCTAAAAATCCGCCCCGGGCTCGGTTCGTCTTAAAACTTTATCCGAACCGACTCTCATCACCACAAGCTCGAGTTGATGGCTCATAATTGTATTAGCCGTCGTACACTATATAATATTATATCGCTGTGTGCCACTTTCCCTCCGCCCCAAGTCCAAAAATCCACCTATACATGTATAATATTGTTATATGATTTAATACGACCGCCAACGCTGCAGCATCCTCGTTTCCGAAAAAAAGACGCCTCGAGTACGGTATATTATAATATGTATATATATATATATAAATATATATGCTTAACAAAAGGGGTTGAAGCCACTACGGCGCAATTTCAAAGTACTCTCGAAACGATTAACGTCGTTGGTATATAATAATAAATTCGTCTGCGGGACCTGAGTCGTCGTATGATAAAATCAAACGATTCCCTTTAACTCGAGTCGCAATCGCCGTATTATATTAGTAATTATTTTCGTGCAAACTACAGTTTTTCCTTTATTTCAATGAAATATAATATAAGTAATAAAACAGGTTAATAGGTACCCATGTCCATGTGTTATGGTTACTACAGAAAGGTTTGATAGCTTACATACTGAACTGCTGTACAGCTTTAGTATGATCTTGAATGGATTAGTAATAATTGGTGTGGTACAAATAAGTGCAGCCACTTGATCGTTTCAAAATGAAATATTTCTTACCTTCTCATAAAAACGTTCTTCTTTATTTAAAAAAACATTTATTTAATGGTATTGAACTAAATATAGTCAATCGCATCAAAGATTTAGGAATTTATCATGATTCTTCCCTTTTGTTCTTCGGTGGACATATGTTTACATTCAAAATAAAGCTATTCATCTTTTCGACCTTTAATTTATTAGTTTAATAAATTATTGAATGGCTTTATTTACTGTCAAGATCTATTAACCAAACTAATATTTCTAGTTACAATTTTCATGATAAGACAGGTAACCCTTTGCGTGTACTATTCCAGCGTACGTCACATAGTAAAAATTCTCCTTAAAATAAACCCATATACATTATACATGGTAAATAATTTTGTTCATAATTCTGTTGATTCTAAAATGTATAATTTGGTAATTTGATCACTTAAATGTTAATTAAACTTCACATATCATGCTATATGTATGGTTATTTTTTTATATCCAAGTCATAACAAATAAAATAAATTGTATTAGTAAAATTAAATATTCATATTTTCTAACAGACCAACTAAAGTATGTAGGTATACCGCAATGTTTATTTCATTAGATATATAATAATAATTATAATTACACGTTTTCACATCTGAACATGATTTTTAGTCTAAATATTGTCTTCGTGTAAAACAAGTAGGTACCTAAGTATATATTATATTTTTATGGTTTTTTGTTCTGCAAACATTTTTTGAAAGCAATTTTTACTGTAATGCTTTCAAATGTAATATCAAATTAAAAATATAAAAGTATAATGACAAATCCTGTGGCCCACCCAGCTCACTTATTAGAGGTATTTTTAGTATGAAATTTGTTGTGTTAGTACGTACACGACAGTAACAACGGTCATTTTGTTGTATCGTTTCTTATATTTTTATTACGTGTTTGGTTTTTATTTCAACTCAATTATTGAGATAAACGACCTAAAATAATGCGGCGCTAAATCTTTGACCGCGCTACTTGAGTATACGCACAAGCGTTTTTTTCAATCAGTGGCTATACAGTTAATGTTACGCAAACGATTTTTTTTTTCTTTTTCTCCCCTCGGCTCGGCAATTGTCAGGTCGTTTCGTGTCGGAAGGGCATTTTTACGGTGAATAACAATGACCCGGGCACGGCCGTTCAATTACCGACATTAAAACAGTTTAGATAGCAGATTTTTGTGCATTTAATTGTTAAGTTTTTTTTCCTCGCTCCCGCCGCCAGTGTCAAAATCATCATCGGCGAAAAAAATACAACCGTCCTCCGTGATCTCGATAACCACAATTAATGAATTATTAATGAAGGGTCCAGATCGAAGAGCTTCCACTTTTTTTCTCCTTTTGTTTTTACGTTTTATTTACAGACATTGTCCGGATGCTAATGACGGACACGATTTAAATAATTTAAAAATACAAGCTTGTATACTATATTTTGACAGTTGGCATAAAAATTACCAATGCCCTTTTTAGCAGCGTCTGAATATAGATTTATTCATTTCAACGATCGGGTTTAATACAATAATAATAATAATGTTTATGTAGTATAATAAAATACATGGATACAAATCCAATTTAATATTTATTCATTTATTTAAGTAATTTATCATATAGTTATTTAATATCATTTTGACGTGTCTAATGAAATCGATGTCATTAAACTATATTGCGCAAAAGTAATGCAAAATTCGTTCGTCGAATGGGTTTTATATTGGGGCAATTGTCAATTTTCTTAATCGGAAATACATTTATTTCCTTGCATATATATACCACGACGTTCCGAATCTCGGAGAATTCTCAGTCGAACCAGAAAGACAATATTTTCCATTAGTGGGATTCGCATTGCAGAGGAGGGGGGCCGGTCGCTTTTGTTTGAATGCAAAATCGTTTAACTTCGACGCTTTTTCTCATTTTCGGTCTGGCCTTTAATGAACGATATATACACACGCACATAAAAGAACGCCGCCACCACCACTCCCCAACATCATCTGGGGAGAGAAAAAGACAGAAACGGGGTTGGTGTGTTAATTTCGGAGAGAGCTGCAGTCGTCGTCGTCATCGTCGTCGGTGGCAGCAAAAACTATTTAAAACAGCCAAGGGAATGCGATTGGGGTGTGTGGTGTGTGTGTGTGTGTGTGGGTGTGCGTGTGTGTGCGCGCGTGGAGAAAGATTTGCGACGTAGAAAGGGCGGCAAGAAAAAAGGGGTAATACCACACAAAAGCGGAAGTCGATTTCCCATCCCTTTACAACGCGTGCATTTACAGTATGTGTGTGGGTGTGTGTTCTTCTATACAATACTTCCGCTAAGCCAAAAGACACTGGAAAACCATTTCGAGAAGACAAACTTCTATATGGGTAGAGTCGCACACACGAAATCCATTTAAAACATATTCCATTCGCAAAACTTTAGCTGTTAAATTTTATTTAGGTTAGATGATGATATACATATATCTGATGGAAAGCGTAGACGTTTATAAAATGTATACTATTTATTTTTCTTTCAACCACATATTATAAGCTATTATAACAACGCGATAATGTATACTAATTCGTCCCGTCTCGATCGTGGCGTCGCACTAACACGATAAAGGTAACCAAAAACGCCATATACACAGTTTTCTGTTCAATAAAATAACGGAAATTACGCGGCCCATAAATTTTGGGTGTCGTTTCGCACTCGATCGTGTGATTTCATTAGCTCCCTCAATATACCCTCGTGTAACCCTATAATACATATTACCCCCTCCGCGTGTATCCGTAACTTAAAAGCAGGAAATATTTGGAAACTCGTGGATTGCCCGTATTTATAACTTTAAGTTGTAACTAGTTAAATGTATTTTGTATGCATAATGTTATGTCATTTACCGAACATAATTAATATAATCTTATATATAATAATATGAAACGTAATGGGTTTTAACCGATTGGAATACATTTGAGAAACATTTTAACGTTGTTCGTTTTTAACTCATATGCGTTTGTATAATATAACAAATAGCTATAAAACACATACTTCCTGCTTCGATTTTATCGGATTCATTGGTCCTGGAAAATAAACAATCACAACTATTTAATATGTATGTCGACCCGAATATTGAGTTTATAAAGAATTGTTTAAATGCAACTGAGCAAGGGCAAGATTGAAAGATGAAAACAAAATGTTTTCGAGTGCCGTTAAAATTTGGCCAAAAGTTCACCATCTCTGGTTATAGGGTTACACCAAGTGAATAATACGCAAGGAAACAGTATGTCCCTACAAATAAATACGTCAATATTAACGGAAATATTGAGCTGAGTGTTGCACAGTATATACATCACAAGCTAGTGCATTTCAAAAGAACATTTAATAAGAACGTGCAATACACTGTATCACTATTCTATTACAACTGTCGAAAGTTTCAACAAATAAATCACATAAATACACCTATTGGTACATTTTTATAATTTATTATCCTACGTCGTATAACCTGGAGTATAACAAAATAACTGCGCTCTATATTGTAATATAGAGTTTAGGTGTAGTCTTCGTATATTACCTATATATTATCGAATGTCAAAATTCAAAATATGTGATTTATAATATTATGAATCATATAAAACAATATATTATTATGTATTTTTGATGAAAAAAAGTCCGTATACGGTGTGGAGATTCGACGATGCACACGGTAATGGTGAGGCTGTATACAGAGTATAAATCCCGTCTCCTGGTTGTATTTCAGAGTGTTATTATATTATTATACGTCCGAGAAGAGATCACCCTCGTAATCCTCTCCCCCTCCGTCACCACTAACCCGCCACCGGAATTATAGTGGCACTCTCCTCGGACACTTTATATATATATATATATATATATATATTTTTTTTTTAATAACAGTTTTGTCCTAAAAACATAGCAAATCATCCGAACAAGCTGCAAGTATATAATATATTATATTATACTGTATCGTCGCGCATACGATGGCTGTGTGTCCAGAATATTTAAACAAACGAGTATAACGACGGGGTGGGCGACGCGCGCATAATAATATATCATCGGCCAATATCTTCGACATCTGTGTTGTGAGTGCGGACTCTGTAGCCGGACACGCATTTATCTTCTTCCTTTCCCTAGGCCTCCGGTTCTCCAAAGTCCGGCTATTTTATTCAATTGGTCGGGTTAGGAATATATGACTTTCACCCTTAACGTCTTACGTCGGTGCGGGCAGGGAATAACGAAATAAAAAAAAAACCATTTCACGTACACCAAAGACATCTGCCTGACAAAACATACGATAAAAGGGTGTACACGACTGGAATATATTATTATTCGCAAGCGGATAACACAAACCGTCCTCATAAGACGTCACTATAGTGCACATTATTATAATATATCGTAGTATAATACTGTTAAAAAATATTATTAAAATGACTACGTACATATTATTATTATATTTCTAAAAAACTATGATTAATAGGCATAGTGGAAGTATACTATTTTTTGGTCGAATTCTTATTTTTTATTTTAATTTTTTTTGCAGAAATACCTAGAACCTTCACCTTGGTTACAGACCAATTTTCCATTCAAGGCGTTTCAACACAAACTCGCCACTGACACTGCTGGTCCAGAAGGTGAGTAACTATATTACTATTAGTACTGTTATTATTTCAGCGTAGAATTGAGCGTTTATTTTCTAAGTAATCTCCATGCTTCTCGCCGTATGGAGACGCGTAATCTCATTACGATTCGAAAAACGGTTGAATGAATTTGAGTATGCTTTCCCTACCCCCGTGAACTTCCCCGGCACAACTTTTTAATAACGGCACCTCGGCCCGTCATTATTATTATTACCAACTGAAGAAAAATATTATATATATATAATTTCAAACATCAGGTGAAAAAGCACGAACTTTCCAAGCAACACCAGGCGGTCTCTAACAAGCAATTTCGAATTTATTCCCTCGTTATTTTTACCATCTATTTTTTTAACGTTTTATAAAAGCAATTATTATTATTCATTTCCCCCCTTTTTTTTCCTTTTTATTATTATTTTATTTGGTTTTTAAACAATAACAACAATTACATTGACTAAGAAACAAAAAAAAATATTTTTAACCCAGCAATCCCAAAACTTCTTATATCGTCTTGAAATAAGAGCTTATACATTTTCAAAATCTGAATATTCATTTTTTAAAACATTTTAATTGTAAATAAAAGCGTAAATTGCACAAACAAATCGGCCATGCATAAAAACATAACGAGCAAAACTTAGGTGTACTTAAATAGGATAACATTTTAATCTCATAATCAGCACTTTTTTTTGGTTATTACATCTTATATACAGACTGAAGAAACTGTTTTACACTTCATTCGAAAGTCGAAAAATATGCGTAAGATGTTTTTGTTTTTCAAAACGTAATCGCGATCAGTGTCATGCACTTAGCGCTATATTTCTTAATAAAGAATATTATATTTTTAACAACAATTTACACGGATACGTTCTGTCGAATTATTTGTACACCAATCAATCACCACGAAATTTAAAAAATATATACATAATATTATTCAATTATGTATAAAATTGATAACGAAACAAAAGTTTCGGTGTCGTAAAAGTCGTTTTGTCGGAATAACAGATTGCTTTGGTTACGTTTTATCGTCGAGGCCACTATGCCTAAATAAGTCCAATTTAAAAAATTTAGAAAATAAAACATTCAAGGAAGTGGTCGTTTTTTTTTTAGTTAATCAGAAATTACATTGGGGATTTTCGTTGTACTCTCCCGTGTGCGGGATGGTGTCACAAGAGGAACGACCGACGTCCCGGGAGATATGCTAACGCGAAAACCGGAGAGGGTGATTAATTCCGCAGCGGATCTTATGAATATTTTACTGCCGTGTGCGACGCTTAAAAAGGAGAAGGGAAAGAAAAAAAATTATTAAAAAAAAATTACTATTATATACTTACTACCACAGCGGTCGGTAGTTTTTTTCCTCTTCCCGCGTAATACTAATAATAATAATAATAATAATAATAATAATAATATAAAACTTATATATATATATATTAGATTATAATATTTACGAGCGAACTGAGCCCCGAAAATCGTTGCGGTGACACGTTGTACAGTGTATAGTGGATGCAAAATTGCGATGGTACTTTCGCGCATATATATATATATATATATATCGTTAACTAGTAAGCCATAAATATATAAATGCAGGAACTTTGGCGTAGCTGGTATATAGTCGATGTGAATTTGCGATATTTTCTGTTGTTTTTTTTTGTGTATATTTCGTATCCGCTCTTGCTATACTGTCCCACTTGCATGGATATTTGCATGCGGGATCCGATTAAAACAAACCGAAAAAATATATACGTCATCCTCGAGGTTAAAAAAAAGGGGTTTGACGCGCGTACACTCGCTCACACACACTAATCTGTATGCGTACTAAAACATTCATGTGCTCGACTCGACGACGGATCACCCAGCGCATATATACGACATTATGTATATATATGTTCGGGACGCATATAATGCTAATTCCCGTGCACACACATACGCGCCGCACTCTATCCGCCCCCCCCCCGCAAACCCATGCGCGACAGAGTTGACATCTTAAAATACGCATTTAAAATCTTTACCTCCGACCCGCAACCCCTCACCCACCACTCCACACCCTTGTACAGTCGCACTGCATATCACACCGTGCACGCTGCCACCCTTTCGACGAGAATTTTAATGTATGTATATTCGAAAACATTTCCACACACACACACACACATACACACATACACATACTCGCACACTGCCAGCAGTCCGAAATCCCTTAACGAAAGCGCCTGTGAGCGTGTGTGCAGTGTGCCTTCGGCTTTTGCCCAGTGTTTGCAGTTTGGCGAATAATTTTGCATGCATCAAACGAGTGCGTATATTATTATGTATATATAATACACACACACATGTATGTATTCGGCGCTGATATTCGTAAACGCGTATATATATCCGAAGTTTTCAGGAGTCTATTGAGAGGGGGACGACTGGGCGTAAGTCGAAAAACGCGCATCCGTCGACGAGGAAGAAAATACAAGGACAGCTGACGGCTTATATTATATTATATAGTTAATTTTTTGTACTTGTCTGTTGTATCAATCCTTTACGGAGTATACCAATTGTATCGTCCCGCTGCACGCTGTAATGTATTTATTTTTATTTAATTATTAAAAATTACAAAAAAAGACAATGATAAAATATTTAAAAAATTGTATATTCAATTTGGGATTGTGGTAAATGAATCAAACGATCGCGACGGCGAGGAGGACAACATTTTTAAATATACAATAAAATGTGTTCACAAGAATTCTTTTCACTTGGTTTTGGTCCTCACACGAACTCTACGAAATACATATGGGAGCTCAATATTATATTGAAGTCGCCGTTACTATAATAACTGAGCGCAATAGCGTGCGTCAGATTTTCCACATCAGATCGTGTGTCGAGTATTAAATAGCGTTGCATTAAAATAATCTATATATATTATATACATACACCGATTCCACGGACACGCGATATGTATACAAATGTGAGTATTCCTAGTGAATTTCCGGAATCCCAACACTTTGCGTGCGGGGGTACAAATGCGTTTCATAACATCGGAAGAAAGGGGCTATCCTTTGACCCGGACTGACAAATATCTATACCGTAGGTCTGCAGGACGTGGGAGGCGAGGACGCGCTGATGAACACACCGCAAATATGTCTTCGAGACTTCACATCATGCGAGCCAAAAACGGTTTGGCAAACTAAGGCACATACCACGAGGAATATCGTTTACACACACACACACATATGTATAGTATTACACGCGGAATCCCCTCCGACAAACTATTAGCGACAGCTAATCTCTGCGATTATTTTTTTCCCCACACGACGACAGCTAAGGGTGTGTATGTGTGTTCTTGTGCGTATGTTATATTATGTGCCGCTGTTAATTTGAAAAAAAAACCTTTGCTCGACAGCTATACACGCCTGATGCATGTAACCTGTTGCTGCTCGCATTTTCCGGTCTTATTCACATGCGTCACGTTTTTATTTTTTTTTTCCGTATGTACGTGGAGAATTTATAGCTGACAGTCGTGTTCATCGTTTTTGCTTTTTTTTTTTGCTAACCACTTCAAAAAAAAAAATACGTAATAATAATAAAAAATAAAACGCGAAAGACTACGAAAAAAAACGGTACACGTATTTTTCAAACCCACGACGTGTGTGAATGTGTGAGTGTGCCTGCGATATGGCGTATAAACAAACATATTATTTTTGCAGTGCGCGTGAAGAGTTATAGTAGTAGCCTTTTACCGTTGTCATTTTTAATGTCACAGCACTTACACATGCTCGTTTCGGTTGATTTATCACCCTCGGTAAATGCAAAAAAAATGCATATATACAACGATATAACGATGATGATAATAATAATAATAATAATAATGTATAAATCTCGAGCTGCTCCGGGCATTGTCTCGGCAGGAGGAGACAAATATGAAAAATTAAATTGAAACCGGAAGAAAGCCGGAACACCGCGATAATAACAACAATAATAAAAATACTATGAAGCACCACCACCACCGGCAGCGCGCGCAGTGCGTTCGAGGGTCTCTCTCCGAAGGTACCTCCATACATATATATTATTATTATATTATGTGCTGCTGCAGATTAAAACGACGACCGTAAGAAAAAAAAAATGCCCTCCACCGAAATCAATGGGGTGCCAATTATAAGTTTTATCAAGTCGGCGGGCGCGTGTATAAGCAAGTGTGGCGGCGGCGGCGGGACCATTGCGTCGAGTGCTGAGCGGCTCTCATCCCGATCGTGTCGTATCGCGGCCGGCCGCGTGCGTTATCTCGCAAAGGACCCGTTTTCGGATTATAAGAGTACTTCCCTCTCCTCCGCGTTGAAGTTTCTAATACGAACCGCTCGTGTCCGAAAGTATAATATATATATATATTTAGTTTCGATCGCCGAAAATCCAATCCTTTTGTTTCCCGCGTGACTCGTGCGGTTTGTCATTTTCTCTACGACCTCGCTTAATCGCAATTCGTGAGTCCGTCCGCAGAAAGAACGAAAATCCTATGATATCGACCCCGCCTTGGATGACAATAATATTATTCTACCCGACCGTATGTTATTTTATACTTTATAGTGATATTACACATAAATACTAAATAGATAGGTGAATTTCATGTTACACGAACGCGTTACTGTAGTGCTAAGTGTTGTCCTCAGAAATTATATTGCTGTCGTGATGTGGCTGTGGACTATTGAAATATTTAATCATACAATATCAAGCAGGGCTGTAAACTAGACTGGGTTGGTAAATAATAATGATATAGTTCATATTATGACCAACTATAAACATAAACAATTATAAACACAAACATTTTACGCCAGCTATGTAATCATCAACTACTACATCCGTAACTACTTGGCGAAAGTATAAATGTAGTTGTAACACATGTATATTAAATAAATATCTAAACATGATTAAATAAAAATAAAATACCGAGAATAAATACTTAATTGAATATTAAAAACCGTTTTAATGACTTTTATTTCTAGTTTATTAAATAAAAATAGATTTACATGATGATATATGATAATACATGTGGAATATATGTATAAAATTTAACCAATTAATAGTTTTATCAATTCAGAATAATACATAATATGTTGAATGATGAATGTATGAATGATATTCGTAAAGAGAAAGTGAAATATAGTGAAAAAAAAGTCAAAAAACTATTTCCTTCGAGCCGGATTTGAACCAGCGACCTATGGATATCTGTGATTATTATGCCACTACAGTCCACCGCTCTACCAACTGAGCTATCGAAGGCAGATG
This sequence comes from Myzus persicae, assembly GCF_001856785.1. NCBI lineage: Eukaryota > Metazoa > Arthropoda > Insecta > Hemiptera > Aphididae > Myzus > Myzus persicae. Next base: position 87,546 of record NW_019102171.1, on the reverse strand, counting down.
TTAGACTGTTGGTTTTCACTTCATTTAAGCACGGACTACAATATGTTTTACTTAGTAATTTTTTCAATGGTTAATTAATGATAATATAATTTATATTCAAATATATTGTTATTTAATTTCCTTGACCCTTCTCAACTAACTATAATACGGTATTTCAATTTTCTTTAACATAATTTTTAAACGATTTTCATTTTGACATCACTACGTCGCGTCGCGTCGGTATGAGTGTATGACCATTGGGTTATGTACCTTGTACCTATAACCTATATACAATTGGAAATTATTGCACTGAATAACTGAAGGAAAATACATTTCTCTGATTCAAAAGCATTTTAAATACTCTCATTTTACAAATTTTATGTTTCCGAAGTCGATTACGGTTGATTTTATTTTAACAATAAGTTCATGGAATAAATATTAACATTTTGGATCAGTATTCGGTATACTAAAGTAAAAAAAAGGTACATAATATACTATTATTTTCTCTGTGCAAATCGATCCAGTATAAAATTTGTTTGTACAATTAAAATACGTGCACACTGCGTCACTGTACACATATAAATTATAAATACATTGCTAATAGAAATAATAATCAAATACCTATTGATTTTTGATAAATAATAGCTAATTTACCAATTTTCCATTACCTAATATTTCTCCTATGTATTAAAGTCTCATCAATATACAGTTATAATTTTATGTATATCGTATAAATGTATAATTAGATCAATACTATAATTTATTTATCGTATCAGTGGTATAATAACATTGCTCGTTGCCTGTACAGCTGTACATAATATTACATCACTTGTTGTCGCCGATTGTCCCAATTTTCATAATAATTTGAGTAAATAGAAATATCAAAATTTTTTATCCAAGAAGTCAGATATTATGATGGGATGAAAACTTGTCCCAAGTGTAGATTGAGTCTGATTTACTTGGAAAATTAATCTGTAAAGCTGTATGCATACTCTTCCGAAACACTTGCTAATCGAAAACAAGTGAGGATAGTATTCACCGCGTGTTTGAACTACATATTTTTCGCGAGTTATTATTATGTATCAGCTAACTACCACCGCCTGGCCCGCTTCGTTATGTGTATACTTATATACATGTATATTATATGCGCTTGGCTCCGGTGCAGCCCTTTTGCAGCAGAACAATATTGTTCAACAACAATATGTTCGAACGGACACCGGTCCCTCACACTCCCGTGCACCCCCTACCATCCGGACGGCGAATCGCGACCGGAAGTCGGAACCGATCGCCCCCGTCGCCGCAGTCCACGGCGGCCGGATGAACGTCCAGTTGCCCGGCCGGCGTTTTCCACCGAGACACTTCCGATTCCGGTCGCCGTCCACACTCCACTTTATATGGCGCGACGTGCGAAAGACAAGACACCTTTTGTTTTCGCCCTGAAAGCCGATACGCCGCCGTCGTCGTGGCGCACAATGGCGCGTTAGATATTGCGCTCGGTGGCATATATATATGTATACATATGCAAAAATTTGCGTTTTATCATACACGGGGCAACAAACTATACATGCGGTGGGTACCTGCTACAACTGTCATCATGTAAATTTGAAAAGTTCTCCAGTCCACATGAGGGGTGGGTGCCTTTCGTAACGGAAAAATAAATATATTATACACACACGATATAAATCGCGTGCGTATACCTACGTATGCATACAGGGTGATTCACCAAGTATGCTCACCCCTTTACTAATCTGGCTTTTGAAAAATGTTAAATATACTTAAAGACCATATTATTATATTTTCGAATTCTTGAGTTTTTTGTTCTGCTTAATAGGAGCGTGTTGTTGAGCTAAATAATTTACAGTAAAAAAGGGTGGGGGGGTCGCATTTGAAAAACTCAAGTTTATATCGCCACAGGACATTTCTATATTATATGAAGTATAATACAAATCATTTCAGAATTTGAATAAGTTCATAATAATATTAAAGGAACAAATATGGGGGTGAACATTATAATATGATGCTTGGTGAATCACCCTGTGTATACCTACACATATTATTACTATTATAAACTGCCCGCCGAGCAGCTATCGTTTAGGATTTTCTCCGCTGAGTTCCGCAGTTAGGGCACGTCCGTTTTATTTTTTCCTATTTTTCTTCGCGTTATATATTATTATATCCCCCGCAAAGCCATCGCTACCCCTAACTGCCGTCACGACGACGTGTGTACATATATCGTATATAATGCGTGTGCCGTGTACACCTAACCTATTCCGCCGTCTCGTCGAGTAGCGGCTGCATGGCAAATGAAGAGAGTCACACGCACCGCGAGCGTTCCCGCACATATATTTAAGGCCGATTGTCGCCCTTACATTATGTATGCTATTTTTTTTGTTGTTTTCACTTTTTCTATACTCATCCGCGCCGAGGGGAAAGCCACGCGTACATATAAAATACGTTATAAATCCATTACCAGACGCCGCCTGCCCGTGTGAATCGACGGGTTTGTTTTTTTCCCAAGATGATTGGTTTTTGATTGAGCCCCGGAGAATAAGAATATATAAGAATAAGAGCGTATGTAATAATATACGATCGTCTTTTTCGATACACAGCTGCAGTGACAATTCTATAAAAATATACACTAGCTGTATAAAATAGTAAACACCATCTTCATACGTCAACAAACGCGCGTTTTTTAACAGATAAAGGTATACACGCGCCAGACGGTTGAACGGTTGATATTTAGTAGTTGATTTTGTACTTTTATTCATTTTTTTTTTCGATTTAATATTATAAACAGACCTCGTTGTGCTGACCGCGCCCCTAAGATTTTCTTTCTTTCCGGTTTTTTCTTATTATTTATAATTCACTTTTTTCACCTTCCGTATTTATTTATTACTGACTTCTCGTTTACCAAGCAGGGGTCTCTGACGATCATAACTCTTAACAGCGACGGATTTTCAGATAAGGACACCTCTGCCCTCTTTTTTTTATTCGCTCTTTCCCATCATCCCTCAAGGATCATTTCCCCCTTCTAGACGTCTAAAAGACGCTCAAATCCCTTATAGAAAAAAATCTACCCTTAAAAAAACATATAAATACATATATATATAATTTAAAGAGAAATAATCCCCATCAGAGGTTTTTTTCATCCATTAACGATTAAAACATCATCATGTCAATCGTCCTTCACTTGACCCTTATTTTTTTTTTTGTCCTTCCCTAGTGGATATATTTCCATTACGTATTTCGGATTTGATTAGATTAATTTACCGTACTGATTTTTGATACGAAAAAAGAAAATAGAAATTATCTTCTTCCAACAGTATATATATTGGCTTGCTCATATATTTACAATAAGAAGACATATCTTTGTTAAATATAAATGTATACATTGTAATGATATATATACTTCATGCGCTCGGAGTTCATTGTATACACATTTTAACATTTATTAGTATTAATGTAAAAAAGTAACATTGTAATCTGAATAAAAAAAGACAGTGCTATAGTCCTGCAGTATATATTATATTAAATACCTACTACATTCGTTAGTATTATGTTTAATGGCTAAATAATTATCAAAAAACTATATAATTATGGTATGTATAATCGTTTTTACCGTAGACCTCATACCACAGACTATATTATGAGTTAGGTCTATATGACTATAATTGCATATAGTCTGTGCTTACATATAGTTAAACTAATATTTTTTTTCTGCTCACGATTTTGATTTAACGATTGAAAATGTCTTATTTATATTATTTGACTTTAACCAATCCACAAAATCGATTCAAATAGGTTATATATATATATATATTTTTGTAATTAGTCCAAACGGTTCTGCAGTCCCTATCGCTGTCATGCACCTCTTGGAGTTATACTTTTACGTAAATATAACTTTATGTAATATATATGAAATATCTTAAACCAACACCATTATAAAACGCAATGTTTGTTTTGAAAAAAGCGCTGTCGTCTATAATATTATATCATCTTGTTATGATATAAATATATAATCATATTATGTAAACCTATGAGTGATTTCTTTATGTATACATGTTGGTTTTTTATAAACGTAAGACCATTTTTATTT